>NW_019743661.1:72098-72748 GCF_002891405.2 Cryptotermes secundus
GCAGTTTCAATGAAACACTTATGGGATTCCAGAAACGTAACTTGTTTCAGAACTGTCGGAAACGAACTCATGTTCGTCCATTTCGTGCATTCTCTGCAATAGAAGCAGAAAATTGAAGTTATCTGCAAGACCAAAAGGTCTGGCAAGGGCTGCCAAAGATGGAAAATGACACAGAGGAAATTAATATTCTTTAAAACTTGCCTGATTAGAACTACATCCTGATTTGAAGGATTTAGAACATCTGTTAAGGCACTGTGCAACATAAATGAACACAGCTGTGTCTGGGCATCTAATTATCGGGCAGTATCCAAGTTTCATGAATATTCATCCATTCATTCATGCATCCTTGCATCCACACAATGTAACTGCATACTAATTAGGTCCCTTGTCTCACATCGTCTCTCCGTGAGAGACAGGTACATGAATGCAGATACTGTATCCCTTAATAGAAGAACCATAAGAGTGCTTAACGAGACACAGTTAGAGGGCATATGAGTAAGCAATGTAAATAACAACAAAACAAACTCCGTGGTTTTAGTACGCAAGCGAACTATACCGACCGAGCGACCGCCGCTTGTCGACGAAGTTAGTGCCAACTTTAGCGGATAGAGTGTGTCACATGGACAGAGCAAAGTATCCCCACGGACATT
>NW_019743661.1:73230-79159 GCF_002891405.2 Cryptotermes secundus
TGAGTCGGCAGGTGGCGGGGGGGGGGGTAGCTTCATTGCTGTTGGTGCTGCACCGTGATTCCCGGGACAGTGCAGGATGGAGGTCGTTCAAACTGAACGTGACCTCTTCAGCTCTTGACCACTCATTGTGTAGCCAGGGGTGGGGAAAATGGAGTCCATGTATTCTTTCGCACTAACACAAAATGGCGAATCTCTATTCATGTGTCTTAAATATTCAAGGAACAGAGTGTGGACGCATTATGCACTATGGAGTAGATATAACGATTAAGAATATTAAAACTTAAATAACATTATCAAATAACGAAAAGTTTATACAATTTATTAAAAATGATATTTATCAATGTGATTAGGACTCAACGTGACAATACGCCTCTGTGGTCTAGTGGTCAGAGTTCCTGGCTACAGATCCAGAGGTTCGGGTTAGATTCCCGGCGCTACCAGATTTTCTGAGAAGTAGTGCATCTGGAACGGGGTCCACTCAGCCTCATGAGGATAACTGAGGGGCTGTTTCAAGGAAATAGCGGCTCCGGTCTAGAAAACCGAAAATAACGGCGGTGGGGATCCGTTGCGCTGACCACGCGACACCCTCAAACCGCTAAAGTTGGCAATAACTTCTCCGACAAGCGGCGGTCTCTCGGTCGGTATAGCTCGCTTGCGGACTACAGCCCACGGAGTTTTCTTTTATGGAAAGTAAAACTGTATAATTCGTAGTTATTGAATTTGCTGTAATGTTTATTGTGTTTTGGAACAGTTAATGCCGTTGTCAGTATCCAAATAAGATTTCTGTTCTGGTTCTCTGGGTCACCACTACTTAATCCTATCCTGCATCGCCGCGTCTGGCTCGGAGTAAGGTTCAAACTAACTGCGCAACTCGAGAACTCTAAAGTGTTTTTACCCATGCCTAGTTATTTTCGAAAGTTCTGGCTGACGCAACGTAATGGGTGTTTGGTGAATAATCTAGAATCCTATAGTAGGGGAGGAGTAATGAAATAAAAAATTATAAGGGAAGATAGCGCATGCGTATAGTCCCTCTCCAAGCTCGGATCGCTCGACAGTATGTTCTTAAATTTTCAGAGAGATGAAGAGAACTGTCAGAAGATTTATTCATTTGGAGATGATGCTAGGAAAATGTCTGTCATTTTGGAACCAGGAGGAACGTTTATATTCCCATGTCATAAATCGAATTCCGGCCTTCTGGCCTATACGGATTACAAACAAAAAACGAACTCCATGGCCTGTAGACCGCAAGCGAACTATACCGACCGAGCGACCGCCCCTTGTCGGCGAAATTAGTTACAAATTTTGTAAATAGAGGGTGTCGTGCGGTCAGCGCAAAGGATCCCCACGACCGTTAATCTCGTTTTTCTAGACCGGAGCCGCTATTTCTTTGAAATATTTCCTCAATTATCCTCACGAGGCTGAGTCGACCCCGTTCCAGACACACTACTTCTCAGAAAATCTGATAGCGCCGGGAATCGAACACGAACCTCTGGATATGTAGCCAGGAACTCTGATCACTAGACCACAGAGACGGTCCCTACATGAATTTGTTTCACTAATTCCGATAACAACACACGTAAATAGAAACAAAAATAATCATAGCATCAGGATGGAAACAGATTTGTAATTTACGTAAGTTGTAATGCAAAAATTTCCTTTGACATGAAAGCTGAAGTCAATGCTGTTGTCTTAGCGCGAGAGATCAGGTCTCACGCCTATAGAAACTACTGTAACTGATAAATTGTAATTGTTCTTTGAAATATCGTAATTTGTCATACGTATTTTACATTATTATCAAGAGGAAGATAAGTATGGTCAAATTACTGTGAGAACAGCGCATGAGCGCAATATACTCAATTCATTTGGTTTTCAAATAATTAAAACATTTCAATTATTTGGTTCCAAACTTTTAATTTTAGCTGTATATGACATAGTTTAAATTCTTAAAAACATATTTAAAATAATGCAATGTTGCTAAGGGATTAAAGCAAAGTTTATAGATAATTACGCCGGGTATACAGTGCAGCCTGCCGGTCACGGTAGCTGAGCAGTCTAAGGTGTGCACTGTCTTCGCTCGCTTGCAAACCGGGATCGTGGGTTCGAATCCCACTCAGGGCATGGATGTTTGTGTGCGTTTTTCTGTGTTTGTGCACAGGTAGAGGCCTTGCGACGAGCTGACCACCCGCCCAAGGAGTCCTACCGAATGTCTAAGATCTAGAAAAAACGAAGTGAACGGAGAAGTTCATGGAGGTAGGCCTAGGCCCACTGGGGCTGTAGTGCCAAGGAAAAATACAGTGCAGCCTATCGTGCCTATCTATTAAATTCCAACACGACAAACACAGGATGCTTCTGTCAAAATAATTCTTTCTGTAAAAATATATCTCCACTTTTGGGTCAAGTCTGAAACTTCGCAAAAAAGAAAGTTTATGTGGAAAAGCTGAGAACCCTACCGGACATCACAAGCTCCCAGAATGGCAAACAAAACACAATATAAAAAAGTTTTACAAGCGACCAGAAGTAAAACAAAGGAAGAATTTCCCCCGTGACAGCATGCAAAGCATGGCCCTTTGTGCTAAAGCGTGGCTGTTATAATTGACTCAGAGATTTGAGTTTAAAGCAATACAAACGTTACAATTTGTCAGCATACTAACACTATGCAGTTCTAATAGCATAATTCCACTTGCTGATCATGGGGAAAATGAAAGTATATTCTTGATAACAAAACTCAAATATTAACTTTACTATCCATGTATACAATATCATATAAGTTATTACTACAAAGTCTGATTTAAACTTGAAGAGCTTCTGAGGAAATGTCAGTGGACTCGTTATTGAAAAACAAACTTATTAAAGAGTCAATATATTATCATGTTAAAATTACGGCACATAGAACCAATGGCATGTTAAGTTTCGATATTCGGTCAAGTGCTTGGTTCTGATAAACTGTTTCTTAATTAAACTTGTGTTTATATAAATATAAATATGTACGTATGTTGCTATTATTATGTAAAGCGTATGGATTTTATGCGCCTTTTTATGCCCACCGTACAGCAGGTTATTTCAGGGTAGGTGTTCTGTTTATGTAGGTCTAAACTGGTCACATTCTCACGTGTAACAGCGATTAAAGATGGGTTCGGATTGATAATTGAATTTATTGACAACTTACAAGTCGTAACTACAATTAATTATAACACTCTAAAGATTACTGTAATTGTAACACATATATAACGTCTTGAAAGTCTGTTTACACTAGTCGTTGCTAGATAACAGATCTCAACAATGACTACGCCATGAAAATGTTTTCTCTGAATTACGCACTCCTAGAAATCTCGATTCTTGCTTTCCTTGGTGCCTTCCTGACGTATCGGTTTTCTCCATCCGGGAGTCCGTCATTTCCTGGTTCCTCGTACCACACTGTCCCTGGCACGAACTTTCCCGACGGCATTATCCGTTCCCCGTTCCACTGTTCCACGACGGGACAGCTTCCGGTCTATTGGTGTTTTCCGTGCCACTTTCCCAAGGCGTGTTGTCCTGTGGTCGACGGCCAATCTCTTCTGGGGCCCACACTTTCCCGTGTCGTATCTTTCGCGGCCAGTTTTTGGTCCCTACGCCGTTTCTTCTTCGGTTCTTCGACCGGCATCACTGTGACGTCTTCTACGAGGACCTCTCGTTGTTGGGCCACTTCAGGTTTCATGTCCACTGAGGTCGGCTTTTCTTTTTCTTGACGTGCCTCCATCTCTTGGCAGGCCATCGTCTCTTTTCTGGTATTCGCTGTCTGAAACCGCATTGAGCGGATTTCTTCCCTCCAGGCTTTCATGTCTTCTCGCATTTGGCTTAGCAGTTGTTCGTGGTCGACTCTCCTGTCTTCTCGGTCGCTTCTCATTTCTTCTTGGATGGCTTTTCTATCTGCTTCCTTCCTTCTGTCTCGCGTGGCTGCCAAATCTTCTCGCCAGGCGTTCCATTCGGCCTGCCTATCAGCTTCCAATTTGGCCTGCAACTCTTTGTTGCCGGCCTTTGCATTAATTTCGTTGGCGTCTGCTTTTTCTTGGGCAGCCCTCACTTTCTTCAACAGGAATTCCATCAACTGCTTTGTCTCCATTTTCTTTGTGTTCTAGCCAATACGCAACAGTATGACTTGGAAACCAGTATGGCTAGCAGATGACCTCTTTAAGCTAAATGGGAATGCATTTGGTTATGAGTCGGAGAATGAACACAGAGCGACCTTGAGGCGTCTGGGTTATATGATGACATTCTGGAATTTGCACGCACATCCACAGCGTCCAGAGAGAATTTTCAAACATTCCTACAGGCTGTGTGGAAATTCCGAAGTACGTATCAGAGGAGCGGATATTTTGAGGTCTGCTTCTGTAAATTAAGGGAAAGAAGTCAGAGGCCTGTCTGATTTAATTAAACGTGGCACACAGCTGAAAAAGGAAGAGAGAAAGGAATATGAAACAGAAGTTGAAACAGCAAGATTTGCTGTGAAGCGTTTTGACTCATAACCCAAAACTGTAATAGAATGACTAGATAGGTTCCCACACAGATATCTCTTGTCGGGTGTGACTCCGTGTACTGTAGTTTCGCAGGGATGTTCTGCTCAAGCAGAGGAACCCTCTGTTTGCTTACTGTTGCTTCTTCGGCTTGCATTTCGACACTGAAAATGGAGGCAACATATTCTTCCGAAACGTAGGCAAATTTTAATAGACTCTATGGCGTCACAGACCTCCTCTGTGGTCTAGTGGTCAGAGTTCCTGGCTACAGATCCAGAGGTCTGGGTTCCATTTCCGGCGCTAAAAGATTTTCTGAGAAGTAGTGGGTCTGGAACGGGGATCCACTCAGCCTCGTGAGGATAACTGAGGAGCTCTTCCAAAAAAATAGCGGCTCTGGTCTAGAAAACCGAAATTAACGGCCGTGGGGATTCGTTGCGCTGACCATATGACACCCTCTCTATCCCCTAGTGTTGGCACTAACTTCGCCGACAAGCGGCGGTCGCTCGGTCGGTATAGTTCGCTTGCAGACTGCAGGCCACGGAGTTTGTAGTATGTATGTATGTATATTACAAGGGGTTTTAGGGCAGTGGAGATTCATAGTGTAGTCTTCTGAACTATGACACTGTATAATCCGCTAGGCAGTCACCTGTGTTTCAGAGAGATATACTGCCACCATCTTCAGAGAAACTTATCACGCTATAGGGAATCAAAACCACTAAGACTACAATGAAATATATAACCGTGATGCTTAGCAGAAAGCCATGTTCCGGTAACGGATGTAGCGTAGTAAATTACATAGGACGCTAAGATAGGTCCGTGATTCTAAATGTACAGGATGTAGAGAGATTTGTAAGAAGATTACATTATTTATGTATTCAAAACTTACTTCGCCTTATTACTCGTACTTTAACAGATCGCGTGGTAACTTCTGGAGTGGCGGAAGAGTGAAATCAATTAATACCGTGAAATAGTCAACTTCTCCACCTTCTCTTGAGAAAAAGCACTTCTTCTTGTAGGAATAGGCTTATTTCATAATAATTTCAAACAAATGATTGTGTTCTCGCCTAATGCACTAAGCGCTTCATTATCGGGTCCTGGCAATTATTCGTTAATTGGATTTATTTCGAAAGAAGAACAAAACAAATCCGAACCTTTCTTCTCTATTTTTTTCCCTTGGCACTACAGCCCCAGTGGGCCGTGGCCTACCTCCATGAACTTCTCCGTTCACTTCGGTTTCTCTAGACCTTACACATTCGGTAGGACTCCTTGGGCGGGTGATGAGCTCGTCGCAAGGCCTCTACCTGTACACAAACACAGAAAAACGCACAAACACAAACTAAACATACATGTCGTGAGTGGGATCCGAACCCACGGTCCCGGCTTCCGAGCGAGCGAAGACAGTACATGCCTTAGACCGCTCGGCTACCGTGACCGGCAGT
>NW_019743661.1:79561-97102 GCF_002891405.2 Cryptotermes secundus
TCAACCAACTTCGTTACCGCGTACCCCCAATAATAATATTAACTGGTGGCAGTAATACTAGAATAAGACACAACACACTACACTCAAACAAAATGCAGCACACAAAACTACACATTCAATAAAGGACACACTACTTAAGATGAATACGATGCAAAAGTGATATAACAGAGCAACTGGCTCATACGTTAAAACATCTATCTTGTATTCGGATGGTGTCCAGTTCGAAATGCGGTCGGGACACCGACTAATTTTTTTCGTGATATTACTCAGTCGTCCAAGGGAAGTGCCACGATAGAACCTTAAATGAGTCTATGACAGCTTCTTACCACACGCTCTCACAGATTTTATGCCATTCGACTGTACACATGTTAAATTTCTGACAGCACAAATAAATAGTAAGGAAATGAAACACTAAAATGATAACCTGCATTTTGTTAATGTGAAAATCATATATATTGTGACATGACGCCTGAAAGCCGGAAGAGTGAAATCAGTAAAGACGTCCGTTGCTGGACAACGGCTTGGCAATCTTGTTTCCGTTAAATACATAGCAGTGAATAGATCGTTGTCTATGTAGCAAGTGTAAACATGTTCCCATGACAACGCGTACATAAACGCTACGGGCACGAAGAAAACATAACTTTTCAAGAAGGTGCTCTCTATCTGAGCCGCGAAGCGAAAATAAGGGGAGACCCGGCGAGGAATGCATTAATTGTTCGTTCAGCGTTCGAGAGAGTGAGAGAGAGTTCCAGAGGAATGAGGATAGACTAGTAAGCAGACGATGAATATTTTTTGTGCTATAGTTATATTCCCGTGTTTTTCCTTCCTCTCGCTCCCCCTTTGGAGCATAGAGTTGATTTCTCAGTTTCATGATCATTTTACAGACGGTGAAACTCCTTGGACGGGTGATCAGCTCGTTTCAAGGCCTCTACCTTAACAAAGGACAACATAAATAATAAAAGCATACACACACAAATATCCACGCCTTGTGTGGGATTCGAACCCACGATCCCGGTCATCGAGCGAGCGAAGACATTACATGCCTTAGACCGCTCGGCTACCGTGACTGGCGATAGTATTTCTTAAGAGTGTTATAATTGTAGTTACGACTTGTGCGTATGCAATAAATCGAGTCACGAATATAAACCCCGTCTACAAGTCACTAAAACACATAACAATATATATATATAACTAATATTTTTTACTGCCGACATAATTCAGTAAACAGACAAACTTCGCCTTAATGCTGGAATCAGCGCATATCTTCCTAATGTTGGCAGAACTGTAAGACACAAAATGAAGGCATCAACCAAGAAACGGGGCAACAAACGTTTAAAAAATCGATGTGGGATCGTGTTGGAGGATTTAAAAGAATTTTTCATTTTAAAATTTGAATATCGGCAGAGTTGTATCTTATGTTATTTTGTCATTGAGTTGTTTCAAAGTTTAGGGGTAAGAAAGTAGCTATGAAAACACAGATCAGTTGCTCAACTTCCCGTCCTGCGGAACATGCAGAATCCATGCTCATACCGTCTTGTTGTCCCAGCCTTGTTTGCATCTCGATTGTACATGGTGTTGGCAGCAGTGTAGTCCTCCGCGTTCTGTGCCAGCAGTTTGGGAAAGACGATATGCCTTTCGTACCTGCACACAAACACATACGCATCAGTACTTAAAGAATTATATAAATGGCTACCAACAGCAGCCAGGAGTATACATAAAGTAATGAAAAAACTCCTTGGTCTGCAGTCCGCAAGCGAACTATACCGACCGAGCAAAGTTAGTGCTAAGTTTTGCGGATAGAGGGTGTCACGTGGTAAGGGCAACGGATCCAAACGGCCGTTAATCTCGGGTTTCTAGACCGGAGCCGCTACTTTTCCATTCAAGTAGCTATTCAGTTATCCTCACGAGGCTGTGTGGACCCCGTTCCAGACCCACTAATTCTCAAAAAATCTGGTAGCGCCGGGAATCGAAAACGTAACCATCTACTAATATGAATGCGCACTTTATCTGCGCATGTAGATATTATACCCCATTAGAGATTGCTACAGACGCTACTCCTTGACGTGACCTCATAACGACGTTGTTTTTGTCGCTCCAAAATCAAAATTGTTTGCTGCGTGAAGGTCACTAATTACTATTTTTTTTTTTTAATTTAGAGATTTGGAATCTGAGTGATATTAATGCACATTAGGTGATACCAATTAATATTTTAGGTTCTCACAGCTGTCGTTACGAACAGTTCTATTTTCTGCCATACAACAAAGTGTACTACGAAAGAGTTGAGGTTTTCACGGCGGTGGCTATGAAGAACGCCGTCTTCTGGGATTTTGAGGAACGTCGGATAACAAATATCTATATCGCGCCACATCCCAGAAGTCAACGGATGTTTCGGAGGAACATGTCGCCTCCATCTTCTTACTTACTCACTCATGGAGCTGATCTCTTCTTGAGGAGACGCCAATTATGCACCTACTCAAGAATTTTCCAGCATTTTATGGAGCCTGAATGTTCATTACCGTGTTCACAAGAGCTCTCCACTGGTCCTTCTCCTGAGCCAGATAAATCTAATCCATACCATCTCCCTAAAATCCACTTTAATATTGTCCACCCACCTACGCCTTGGTCTTCCCAGTGGTCTCTTTCCTTCTGGTTTTCCAAACAATATCTTTATGCATTCCTCTTCTCCCCCAATCGTGCTACATACCCTGCCCACCTCATCCTCCTTGACTTCATCATTCTAATTATACTTGGAGAAGAGTACAGGTTATGAAGCTCCTCATTATGCAGTTTTCTCCAACCTCCCGTCACTTCATCTCTCTTTGATCTAAATATTCTCCTCAACACGTGAAAAATATACATCGACTGGGACATCATTTTTTTTTAAGAAACCATGCAGCTGGAGCGGGCGACAAAAAGGCAAACTCCTTTCATAGTTTGATGCCGATGTTCTGAGGCACTGAATGTGTTGCGGTGTTGCATACTTGGCAATACAGAATTTTCTGCGGGTTATTTTAGGACGTTTTTGTATCTACGCTATGAGCTTCGAGTGACATGAGGTGAACTGAACGAATTAGTACGATGCTTTCCTACCCTTATGGTACTGCATGGAGCGGCTGAGGTGAACCATGAAAATGCTAATCAGGACAGCCGAGACCCGTTTCAGAATCAAACCACATGCTTCCAGGGCACGAAGTAGGGGCTTCACCATTACGACAGCCGGCTGGTGCAATTTCGGGAAAGAAAATTATCCATTTATATTCCGCGAAGGTATTACAGCACTCAGAAACACCTGCTACCTAAACTCGAAAATAGTTTTGATGTATGATAATACCTGTAAAAGTAATCTCCTATTTCACCTATTGGAAGTTCAGTTTAACTTCCAGTGCCGCGCAGGCGCAATGAGAATTTTGTTAATATGCAAAAACATGTATCTTATGTAAGTTTCAATTTTGCTACATATTGAAACCAGGTTTTGAAGGGTTGTAAAGCGTAAAACAATATTTGGGGTATAACTTTCGGTATTATAAGTAGGGGCAGTACAGTGGTAAGGTGACAGACTATGGGCTGCAGAAGCCGGGTTCAATTGTAGGTAGGGGCAATATTTGTCTCATTCAACGTCGAGTTGAGAGTGGCTCCGGGAAATCACACCGGGTTTGTAACAAAACCCCTTTCCCCACATGTAAAGTAGCAGGTGCGTGAAGCTCACCACTCACCTCCATCAAATTCTGTGAGTGGAGCCTTACCTCCACTCTTCAATTTGTCTTCAAGAGAAGATGCCTGAGCACAGGGCAGCTAAGTTCAGAAAAAAATGATGTTTCATTACCTACAAGTAATATATAAAGTATGTTCTGCACGTGACATTGTGACGTGTATACCCATTGCTAGGCAACGACTCGGTAAATACATTGCCAAGGATGAAAATGCGAGCAAACAATAGGACATCTACCTGTAGGCAACAGATCAGTAACACTCATCCTTAACAACAGAGGTTGTGTTTTCTGCGTGGTCCGTGCAAAGTTGTTTTACAGAATTACAGAACAGTAGTCGAGAAGCGAAGAGTTGAGTTTCGGGACTCCGGCCTGCCGGGAAATGAGGTTAGGAGCAGAGGACTTGAATTGAGTCGAGTTATCGGTATTGACAGATGCAGAATAATGGCAAGAAAGGAATTAGGCTGGTAAAAGAAGACTTCATGCGTGATTAGAAGTGACAGTGAGACTTTAATAAATCCGTTGCCAGGATACGACTAGTGAAGACGGAGAATTCTAGTGCGTGTGTAACTGTGAACTGTAAAGTGTGTAGATCAGAGATAAGGCTGTATTTCATGTAATCCCAAATGAATGTGCGAATATAAGGTGTCAATATATCCAATCATCCAATCTAGCACCCGTCTTATAAGTCATGCAAGAAACCTCAAAACATGACAATTTTCTTAACCACTTCTAATACATCAGTCGCAAAAAAGTGTTAACATAAATGTGATATAACTAACCCGCTTTATTCTAGCATTGTCATGGAGGAGAATATTCGTCGGTGGACTGCCCCGTTCCTTCGCCTGACGCTCCGTCCGCCTATATATACATAAGTCCTTGGATATAGGCTTGTACGCCAGACTCCTTTTGCAGTCAAAATTTATGACGTAATTAAATACGGATTCCCTGTAAAGCTTGTGATGCCACATATCACAGCGGTTTCGATTTCCTGTCGGCATGACTCACACGTAACCTGCTTCCCTTCACCCTCAACAGCAACTCCTGATTATTAAAAATTATACATCCAGATTAAATCTCTCCACGAAGATTGAAATTGTTAGCGTGCAAATAGGCTACATAAATTAGGAGCTCATAAGCACACCTGAAATTCTTCCAACGGTATGTAGCTTCGGCTCTTGCTTTTTTATGTCATTATGACCCTTTTACATCTATACTGAATTCCTCAATTAAATACCATTGGATTCACATATCCGTGTAACAGGCCGTGGAGGCCCAAAGGGTTCTGAGATGTTGAGTTTCTCACATTTTCTAGACAATCGGCTCATTGATGGCGGTAAGGTTGTCAGCATTACGCGCCGGCCGCCCTTTACCCCCAAGAATATTCCTGGTAGTCATTTCTGTTAGAGGTTGAGTCGACCCCAGGGCCATAGTGCGGCTGGAAGGATTATGTAAATAAAAAATAAAATCCAATTACCTCATCAGGATTCGATCCCGCGACCTTCCGGCTTGTAGCATAGTGCCTTAACCAACTACGCTACCGCATGTCACATATGGTAAGTTGATGAAATACGTTCCCACTTTTAAACCTCCCAACAATGAAATAAATTTTATTAAAACTTAATTCCACGCAATTGAGATGCAATGGTTATTTAGTTACTCAAGAAATTCCTTTTCACATCACTCAGTACACTTTCAAAAGAGACTGCCATTGGTCCCGATTCTTAAGCCAGAAGACTGAGTCGAAATTCTCATATGCAACATCTTAAAAGAGGGCACGCGTTAGCATAGTTGGTTGAGGCATTATGCTACAAGCCGGAAAGTCGCGGGTTCCAATCCCGAGGACGTCATTGGACTTCTTCAATTGACCTAATCCTTCCTGCCGCACTAAGGCCCTGGGGTCGACTCAGCCTCTAATGAGTACCAGGAATCTTACGGGGGTTAAGAGCGATCTGTGCGTAAGGCTGACAACCTCAATATCATCTGTAAGCTGATTGTCTAGAAAACGTGGGAGCATAAGAAAATCTAGTCTTATTACTGTCTGTTTGCTTAAGGGTCAGGGTATGAAAAAACAAATGTGCATGAAATATTAATATTGTCACGTGTACGGGGGGGGGTACGCGTGACGAAAACAACGGGTCCTAGTTCAGATGATTGGATTTATTAGCACTTGGGTTATAAGTTCTCTTTTAATCACAATTAATACAGCGCTATCGCTAATTTACACAATTTACAGTTCACCGTTGCACACGCACTAGGATTCTCAGTTTCTATTAGTCGTATCCTGGCAACGGATCTCAACACAGAAACTAGCACTTCAAATCGCTATGAAGTCTTCTTGCCATGTCTTGTTCAATCATTATGGAACCTCGGAACTCAACTATAAATTCTTCTTAGTTGAGTCTGAGTCTTATTTTACGACCGACGGTCAGTCGGCCTTTATGTCTTGACATAAAGCACACATCTGGGGCTTGCGACCAGATCTTTATTACTGTCTGACAGTTACGGTCTTGTTCTTTGTGGGTGCCCCTCTGTCTTTTGTATAAGCTGCTGGTCCTTGCCAGCGCAGTCCTTCTCGAGTTTGAGTCCCTTGCTACTCGAGACCGTATATTACTCTCTCAAATTTGAGACTTCCCTTTTCGTCGCCTCCTACGACTCGCAGGGTCACGGTGGAGGTATTCGAACCCGCCTCCACACTGGCACTGCAAGCGGACTCATGTAATATAGCTGCGGCACGGACAAACAGAGAACACAGTACTACTGTTGCACAGCGCAAACCACACAGAAAACAGATGTCAAGTGACAGCTATCTCGCCAGTTCATTGGCGCGCTGACTGTTGCATAGTAACGAGCTATAAATATTCGTCCTTTTGTGTGTGCGTATTCTGGGGTGCTAATCGAGCCGTTGCCTGGCAATGAGTTGACATGTCACAATATAATTCAGTTCGAAATAAACGGAGCTTCATATTAAGATCTTGCAAACTATCGGAGACACAAACTGTATCCATCAACCCTAAATATGGAGCCAATATATTTCTCGAAAACTTTCATACACGCCTGCCAGGCTACAAAACGATCTTATTGCCCACAAAACCGCAATATAAAGGCATTTTTTTAATTGCTAGTGGGGTGGGACTAAGTGCCTTGTACTACGGCCACTTCTGGCCTATTGTACCAGCCCCAGATGATAGGTGAGGGTGATTGTGTAGCAATTAGTGGAATGAAGATTGGCAGGGGAAACCGAAGTACTCGGAGAAAACCTGCCCCAGTGCCACTTTGTCCATCACAAATCCCACTTGATCAGACCCCGGTATCGAACCCGGGCCGCCGCGGTGGGAAGCCAGCGACTAACCGCTTGAGTTATGGCGCGGCCAATATAAAGGTAAGCCCCTTCGAAACTCTCATATCTTACACAACCGGAGATTGTTCATACACTGAAAAAAAAACACTGAATATGAGGATGTATGAAGTTGTGTAGTTGTGTATTTATTGTCCACCTATTTACAAAACAGTAGAGAAGATTCTTTGTAGATTACTTTGGGTAATGCACCGTGTCAAAAGGATAAACTACTACGACTTTATGAGAAACTTGTGGCTTCCTCTAATATCTCAACGTTGGTAGCTTTCACTACATCCCTGTTGTGTTATACCGCCCCTAGATGGCTCCTCGCTGAAGACGGTCTGCCGTGAATAAATTAGGTCTCATAAAATGTCGTCTTATGTTTTCGTTTTATTTTATTTATCTTGACAGAGATGTAAAGTTTTCACCTCATTCAAGTTTACAGAGTATCTGAGTATATTCATGTGTATTAACATACTTAACGAGGTGTACTTAATTAAGATATCATGACAATAATATTTGAACTTAGGAACATTTATATGACGATATGCATACAGGGAATTCCATTCATGGTTTTCGAGCAAGATATCATATGCTAGATCCGATGGTTCATAAGTTCCCGCCATCAAGACGAAAACTGCAGGAAGATTTCGCACCGTCGCCATGTTGTTATTTTACATTACGCAGAAATTACCTCGACAATAGTTGCACTGTTCGAAAATTTATTATCATACATAAAGTAAAGGTGATACACAGCAGCGTAGTTGATTTAGGGCACTATGCTACAAGGCGGAAAATTGTGAGTTCGATTCCCGATAAGATCACTAAAGTTTTCAATTTACCTTAATGCTTCCAGCCGCACTATGGTCCTGAGGGTCGACTCAGCGGCACGTGCGTAAGGCTGACAACTTCACCGCCATCTGTGAGTCGACTGTCTAGAAAATGTGGAACCCTCGAATTCTCACAACCCCATAGGCCTCCACGATCAGTTACAGGGATAGCTTCACTTTACATAAAGTAAAGTCACTGTAATCAATGCTGCTAGTGATTCTGCGACCTCACATGTTCATACACCGTCAGGGTGTTCTCACTTACAGGAAATGACAAAGTATGATTTTAGGATGTTCTCTAAGACCATTACTTTCATCAAATTTTCGTGACGATCACATCGTCATGTACGCAGAGGAGGGTGAATTCATAAGCCTACTTTATTTTTCTAAAAAAAAAAAAAAAAAAATAAATTGGGCTAATTATTGTATCCCTGAAAGTAGAACAATCATTTTCATGTTTCGTTGCATTATACAAACAACATAACACAACTCCGTGGTCTTTAGTCCGCAAGCGAAATATACCGACCAAGCGACCGCTGCTTGTCGGTGAAGTTAGTATCAACTTTAGCGGATAGAGGGTGTCACGTGGTCAGCGTAACGGACCCCCACGGCCGTTAATCTCGGTTTTCTAACACAACGATGTTAAATAAGTAGCACATTTATAATTTTCCAACGTCCATTCGAACATAAACTGCTGTGGCCTTGCGGTTCATGTTGAGACGATGTGTAAATCTCAGGCATCATTGCTTCGAGCTACAGGAAGAATGGTGAGTATAGAAAGTATCTGGAAGGAAGCGATCATTGTCTAAGTGAGATACTATCAGCTAATCGCATGGAGTCGCTTAGGAAACCCGCAACATGACTCTGTCAGGAAAGCCGGTGCTGCGGTCGAGTCCCGAAACAATCAATTCCTAAATGAAAGGCAGGATCTTTGTCGCAAAAAGCTCGGTATAACCTGTATTGTGATGTGTTGCCTGAAAGCCGGACGATAAGAAGTCCATCACTTGGCAACAGCTAGCAATTTCTAGGCACCGAAACCTAGGAAATCGTTGCCCTGGAAATGAAAGTCTAACAGTGGGGTTTCCACCGTTATGCACGAATTGTTTGAGGCAGACACATATTCCCGCGTTCGTTGCGTAGCAGCAGGCGGAATTAACCCTTCGAGAAGGTATTCCCAATTCAGTCCGAGTGCAGGTTATAAGAGTCCAACTCCGACAAGGGACCAGTCAGACCCGTCCTCTCGTCAGAGATGGCGCCCCATAAAAACAACACAGAAACTGTCAAACAGTAATAAATATCTGGCCATGAGCCCAAGGTGGGGCTCGACACCAAGACTGACTGACTGACTGACTGACCGTCAGTCGCAATGTGACTTTGACTTTGACTCTGAGACCAGTCAGTTCGTGTCCGACGAGAGCTGAGGACAGTTGAGCTCCGAGCAGAGCAGAAGACACTGCACAGAGATTAGCGGTGCGGGAGTGCATATCACTGAAGAGGAAACGTCCGAAGACGTTATAAGTGTGAATAATTGTAAGTGTGAACGTAAAGCGTGATTGTCCAATAAATATTCGTTCAAATCCGAGACCCGCAAAATTTCTTGTCGCGTTGCCTAGTAAACACGCAACAGTATTTCAGATAAACTGATGATAAAAAAAACCCCAAGGAAAAATGATACTAAAACAATCCATTTTCCAGTATATGTAGGCCTAATTGACAAAGCATTGGACTATTTTGAACCTGCTGCACATGCGAGGGATATTCAGAAAGTAAATTCCGTTTATTTTAGGCAACTAATGTAGGAACTAGGAAGAGCTTGTGCATGGGCGGTAACGTCACATGACTCATTGCCTTGTAAACCATCACATAGCTGGTTACCTAGTGTTTGTTCTTGTCTCTAAAGAATGAGTTCTCATGTTCCCTGCGATTGATAAATAATCCAGCCAGCTGCGAAATTCGCGCTGTCATCCGGTTCCTTCACGATAAAAAAAACACGAATGTTGCGGAAAATCATGGTGAATTATGCGCGGTTTAGGGCCAAAATGTAATGAGTGAAGGAAATGTAAGACAGTGGTGTAGAATGTTCCAAGATGGACGAAAATATGTTCACGAAAAAGAGCGAAGTTGTCAGCGATCTGTAGTGAGGGATAATATTGTTCAAATTGTTGACCAAGAAATGAAGGTGTAAACATGATAAATTCTGGGCCAAGCATTCCCTTATATGAAAAACATTGTAAACGGTTGCCCGTAGCATGAACATACTTGTCGCTGTTGGCATTCAGGAGATAACTATGCGACTTTCCGAATTTCGATATATATTGTCACGTGTTGGGTGTATAACGCGACAGATAACATCACGCCTTATTGGATATAGCGAATTTTATTTCACACTCGCTCTTACAATCACACGATTTACAAGCTCAACATTACTGCCATCGGCAGTATCACAAATACTAGACTGCATACTCTTCCATGGCCAACTCGTAACTCGTAACTAACTTGAATAGTCTTCGCTGCTCCTTATTTAGCCCCGTTCCGGACAACACAGAAAACAGCCGCGTAATAGACACCACTGTTGTCTGACACCGTGTTTGCCGACAGCCTAGCAACGCTGTTGGGAGTTGTTTACTGCTGCGTAGCAACGGCGGCATCCCGTGTTACGTCACCGCTGGGGAGGGAGGGGGTGTCATCCATAGCGCAACACGTCACAGTATCAACAGTAAGATATCACAAGATAATATATCACAGTCAATGTTCCACCACATGATGAATATTTTTTTGGAAGTGCTGCTTGGAATGAATTAAGAGCCAATGGATATAGTTTTCGCAACTCCATTAATTCATATTTTGTAAGTACACTTACTTACTGGAGCTGGACCCTTCTTGAGAAACTGTCAATTCTGCAGCTACTCAAGAACTTCTCAGCATTTTATGTAACCCGAATGTTCATTACACTGTTCACAAGAACCCTCCACCGGTACCTATCCTGAGCCAAATCAATCCAATCCATACCATACCATCCCATCCTATCTTTCTAAGATAAATTTTATTATTTTCCACCCACCTACGCCTTGGTCTTCCCAGTGGTCTCCTTCCTTCCGCCTTTCCCACAAATATCCTATCCGCATTCTTCCTCTCCCTCTTTCGCGCTACATACCCTGCCCACCTCATCCTCCTTGACTGTGTCATTCTAATTATACTTGGAGAAGAGTACAAGTTATGAAGCTCCTCATTATGCAGTTTTCTCCAACCTCCTGTCACTTCATCTCCTTTCGGTCCAAATATTGTCCTCAACGCCCTGTTCTCAAACACCCTAAGTCTATGTTCCTCTCTTAATGTCAGAGATAAAGTTTCACACCCATACAGAACCACAGGCAAAATTTTGTAGGTACACTTTTAAATTAATTAACTTCGTATGATCTCCTAGAATATTGACCTTTCCTCCTGGGACACTCTGTACACCTCACACAACTGAGTAGATATACCACGAATAACGAACGAATGTGAAATAAAGTAATAAATTAAAGAAATACGATTTTAAGGAATATGTAAGGTAAGAGAGGTAGCTTACCAAGTTTGGAAAGGGGCTCAGTCTTTGGGGAGTGTTGCTCTCCATATCAAAGATACAGGCTCAACTTTCGGAACATTAAACTTTACAGTTCAGTTTAAGATTACGTATGCCACTTCGTGTTATATTTAAACTATCCTTGGTAAATAAATATAGAAGTGTATTCAGGATCCAATCTCGATACGTCAAACAGAAATTCTTCCCTCAATGACCCAAATTTCTCTGCATTCTGAATGGCTCTGCACATTATGTTGGCGGCAGTGGGAGTTGATGAGTCATTACGGGCGAACTTATATGACTCGCTGAAGAGATGGATAGGTCCCTCGGTGTCGACTAAAGGTGACTGTGGGCCGGTCTGACCGTGAGAGGTAAAGGGGGGGAGGCTAACACATTGAGGCAATCCTCAGGGGCCCACAATGCCATCAACGGAGCACCGCATCTCCTGAGAAAGATCCGTTTATCCCATTATCAAGATAAGGATTAATACGGTGCATTAAAACTTTTTTTCAAAAACTTTTGACGTAGAATACAGGAGTGGGGTATTTTAATTTGAAGTCCTGGTAATATGGCGTCCACAGGGAATAACCGACGTCAAAGCTTTCACTCCATTAAACTTGTCTTCATGTAGTAAATAAAAAGAAAGCATTGAAATTACTGCGAAACTGTTTCTACTCTACGGCAATGGGTCTTACGTGGAAGATTATCCGTAATATAATGTGGGGATGATGAATGATTTTCTTCCGCAACTCTCTACTTGATGAGCCGGGTTAGCTCACTAAATATAGCGACTGGCTATAGAGCTGGACGACAGAGGGTTCGGAGCTCGAGTCCCGGTGGGTTCCAGTGTTTTCTCCTCTCCACGTCTAGAAAGGCTCTGGGGCCCATTCAGCGTCCTACACAATGGCTTTTTCCCCGGAGGTAAAGCGGCCGAGGCGTGAAGCTAACCACTCACCTCATACTAATGCCGAGGTGAAGAAAATGTGAATCTATACATCCACTTCCCCTACGCCTTCATGGCGTAGTGCTTAATTAGTTAAGCGCAAGGACAGCTTTACTCGATGTGGATGAGACTTCAAATAATATTCAGAACAAAGAGTAAAGACCAGGGATCGGATGAGGAAGACACACTATGAAATTGTCGAATATAATTCTGAGAGGTATAAGGCATCTCTGAATATTACGCACGACCATATATCTCCAGATAATATACATCTCTGTCAGGAATATTACTTACACGGTCTCCACTGATGACGTGTTCAGACATCTAAAAAACGTGCCCTGTAGTCCGCAAGCGAACTATACCCACAGAGCGACCGCCGCTTGTCGGTGAATTTAGTTGCGAAATTTGCAAATAGAGGGTGTTGCGTGGTCAGCGCAACGAATCCCCAAGGCCGTTAATCTCTGTTTTCTAGACCGGAGCTGCTATATCCTTGAAATAGCTCCTCAATTATCCTCACGCAGCTGAGTGGACCCCGATCCGTTCTCAGAAAATCTGGTAGCGTCGTGAATCGAACCCGGGAACTCTGAATCTGTAGGAAGAAACTCTGACCACTAGACCACAGAGGCGGTCGATTCACATCAAACTTAATGGATTTTCGTCCAACAGTTTTCTAGTTGAAGATGAAAGGTCGAACAGCTCGACAGACTGACGGGAACGACAGTAAGCTGTGAAAAGAATTCATCCATTCATTCAATGGCTCTACTGCCCTTCGTTGGGCCCTGACCTCTTCTTCAGTTTCGTAATCCTTTTTTACACAGTCGGTAGGACTCCTTGGACGAGTGATCAGTCCGTCGCAAGCCGTTAGCTATACACACAACAAAACAAACAGAATAAACGCATAAAGACATCCATTTCTTGAGTGGGATTCGAACCCACGATCCCAGCGTTCAAATGAGCGAAGACAGTTCATGCCTTAGACCACGCAGCCACTGTGATCGGCGCTGTGCAAAGAACACAAAACAATAATTCAATACAATTCTTATATAAATGTAGACATACAAGTTTTTTTCTACTGCTAGTGGGTGGGACTAAGTCCCTTGTACTGCAGCCACTTCTGGCCTATTGTACCAGCCCCAGATGATAGGTGAGGGTGATTGTGGAGCAATTGGTGGAATGAAGATTGGCAGGGGAAACCGAAGTACCGGAGAAAACCTGCCCCAGCGCCACTTTGTCCACCGCAAAACCCGCTTGACCAGACCCGGGATCGAACCCGGGCCACCGCGGTGGGAAACCAGCGACTAACCTCTTGTGCTATGGCGCGGCCCAGACATAGAAGTTACTTAATAATCAGCGTTTACAAACACCTGCTCGATAGCCGCAATTTTCTTTCACAGTATCCAGTGGTGATATTTTTATGTTATAGGACTAACTTCAACACATACTTTTCCCTAAGCAATTATTTCGCCTACGTAAATTTGTACATTCTGTGCCCCTCAACCAAATTCATTTTCAACAGAGAATAAATATTGCATAGCAGATGTCTTTCCTTATATTTCAATAATTATAAAAACTTCAACGACTTGCAATAACGAGGAGTTTCAAAGCTGTAAGCTCGAAAATACGTGCTTAAATAAAAGATGTTTCAGATTCGTTGGTTATGTAGCATGCACAACAAATATCCACAACACATTTTCCACGACGCTTAATCATAGCTTTAGTTCTGTTACAGAAAAATGAATGAATGCGTATACGGTATACACTTTTTTACAAAACCTACTGAAAGTTTATTTTACAGTCGTCATATATACCCTGACTGCGCTATATTTAGCATAATGTAGCATATAGTCCTGTTGCTTACTAATGACTCTGTAAACAACGCCCGCTGCTAGGCAACATATTCCTAACAAGGAACAATTGAACAGCAACAGAGGAACGGAGTTTTCAGTACCGTCCATACCGAGATATTATAAGCAGAATAATTAGTGACAGTTAGTGCAGTGCAGTGCAATGCAGAGAAATGAAGAGTTGCTGGGGTTATTGAGTTAGAAAACTGCAGTTAAGTCGTTGTGAGCTGTTGCTGTTAGAAACAGGCAGCTGAGGCACGGGGATAGTCCGGGAACTCAGAGTAAGGGGAACATATGCAGTTGGAAGCTCTTACCAGGCAACGACTGATGAAGACACTGCCGGCTGAGAAGATTTAGTCTGCAGTGAACTCCAGAGCGTATGAATTATCGATAGCACTATAGTTATTATTATTATTGTTGGGGTGAGACTGAGTCCACTTGGTACTGCGGCCAGTACTGGCCTATTTTACCAGTCCCAGATGATAGGTGAGGGTGATTGTGGAGCAATTGGTGGAATGAAAGTTTGGCAGGGCAAACAGAAGTACTCGGAGAAAACCTACCCCAGTGACACTTTATCCATCACAAATCCGACATGACTTGATCCGGGTTTGAACCCGGACCGTCGAGGTGGGAAGCCAGCGACTAACTACCTGAGCTATGGTACGACCTTTAACGCTATAGTTACTTGTAGTTACGATCTATAAGTGGTAAATAAATCCAATTACCAATCCAAACCCCGTCTATAGTCACTCATACATGTGATAATAGGTATTATGAGAAGGGTAGAATTGATTCAATGCATTCTGCATCTTAGCTGACTTTTCCTTTAAACGTATATGTTATTACAAACACTGGAAACCGCTCCCCCGTAGCTGAAGTGGACACTTCAAATGTGAAATAACACGAGGCCACGCCATTCAATGGGGTGGGCTGGTTAGAGACTAACCTAACGACTGGACTTGTGTAGGAGTGATCATTTGGCGGGCATTTTAACATATTCTCGACACAAAAGGGAAAAAGATTTTCGAACCACAATGGAATCAACATGTTTCCTATCGAATATCCAATGCAAATCCCGAACTAAAACCATGCAACAAAGGCGCAATCACTTTAATTTCATTGCATGATGGACTCTGGACTTTTACTAAGGACAAATATGGATAATACATCGTCTGTAAATGATTAACTAAGTAGTTAAATAGCCATCTAACTAACTAACATCATAGAGCCGAGTATTTTCCGAGGCCGACAGTCAGCCCCAGCAATTTATGGAATCTATAGGTTTTTCTAGGCAACGATGCCACCCAGAGATATTTGTTGTAACGTGTCAACATTCTTTGCCGCGGAAACACAATTAACGTTGTTTAGCAATGGACGCCTGGTTCCGACTCCACTACTACAGCTTTCAGGCGTCATGTCACAATACTGTATCGGAAAGTTCCGGGATTGTTATTGTAACTGCATCGGTGAAAGAAGATGAGAGAGGACGCCTAGGTCACACTTCCGTAAGCCTATTGCGTCTCTGCCACGTGACACAGCGCTGCGGACAAGCATTGTTTTTTACACGAGTACTTGTTCGACTTCGTGTTTAGTTCTGTCTGAGAGGGATGGAAAAATCGAGCAACGTGTCTGCATCGAGTTTTGTGAGAAGCTAGACAAATCTGCAACTAAAACCATTGAAAAGCTTCCTGAGGTTTTTGGATAACATTCTTTAAGCCGGAGAGTGGTTTTTGAATGGCATTCACGTTTCAAGGCCGGTGGAGTGTCAGTTGGAGATGACGAACGTTCAGGGCGAACAAGCGTCAGCAAAACCATAGAAAATGTTGAAAAAATTCGAGAACTCATCAACGAAGACCGTCGCCGAACAATCCACGAGCTGGCAGACACCGTTGTGATCAGTTATGGAGTTTGCCGAGAGATCATAACAGAAAATTTGAACATGCGCCGCAATGCTCCTTCCTCACGACAACGCGCCCGCAAGCATATCCCTAAAAACCACAGAGTTTGTGACTAACAACAGCACGGTTATCGTTCCCCATCCTCCCTACTCGCCAGGACTTAGCCCCCCTGTGATTTCGCTTTGTTTCCCAAATTGAAAATAAACTGAAATGAAGCTTTGAGACAGTGTCTGATACCCAAAGGCAACTGCAAACTGCACTCGACAGCATTAAGGAAAATGACTTCCAAAATGCTTCTGAAGCGTGGAAAAGAATGAATACGTTCCGAAGGAGACTCTTTTTTGAAGGAGACTGCAGCCAAAATTCAATAAGTTAAGCCAGTAATTTTTTTTAACTATTCGGGGAAAAAAAAGTGTATGACACAATTGAAGAAATTCTTCAGGAAGATGGAAGAGGAGACACAAACAGCATCATATTGGGAGACTGGAACAGCATTGTTGGAGATGAACCATATCAGAATATTGTTGNTAGGGCTTAACCGAGGAAGAAGTGAAGCAGAGGAGTAACATTTAAAATGAAGTATGAGGGACTTATATATTAAGAGGCAAGAAAGATTTTAAAGAGAGAGAAATTCTATTAGTGGTCATGATGATATATTGAAAGCAATTCGTACCTATTAAGAAGTTATTAATTATTTTAATGTAATTTTGTGCAACCCACTTGATATGTCTATTAATTAGTCAAGAAATGAATTGCTTTAACCGTAGCATCAAAAACAAGCTTGCGAGTAAATCATGGGTTATGAAACACTGGCTGCGAACCCTCGAATCCAAAGGATTCCAACACATATGCTCCCAGGCCCTTTACACATAGTTACACAGACACTGGGCCGCGCCGTGGTTGAAGCGGTTAGTCGCCCGGCGGCCCGGGTTCAATCCCGGGTCTGGTCAAGTGGGATTTGTGGTGGACAAAGTGGCGATGGGGCAGGTTTTCTCCGAGTACTTCGGTTTCCCTGCCAATCTTCATTCCACCAAATTCTCCATCATCATAATCACCCGGGGCAGGCTACAATAGGCCAATCAGTGGCCGCAGTGCCGAGTGGACCCAGTTGGACTCTACCCCCCACTAAGCGAATTAAAAAAAAGCCCACTTTTATAAAATTCGTGCAGAAACAGTTGTGTCTGAATACTGATAAACAATAAAAATGGTCACATTCATATAATAAAAATAGACATAATATGAATAAGGTAAGGAGTAAAGTTGTTACTGTGCTTAACTAGTTAAGCAGTACGCCACGAAGACGTATGGGGGAGTGGATGTATGGATCCACATTTTCTTGACCTCGGATCTAGTTGGAGGTGGGTGGTTAGCTTCACTCCCCGGCCGTTTTTCCACCAGGAAAGAGCACCGGTACCCA
>NW_019743661.1:97373-102871 GCF_002891405.2 Cryptotermes secundus
ATTTGGAGATAACCAGCCCCAGCGCCACTTTGTCCACTACAAATCCCACTTAACCAGACCCAGGTTCGAACCTGGGCCGCCGTCAGCAATCCCTTACAACGAACACTGAATAATCTTAATATAACACAATATTGTCCTTCCGTCTCTGCGGTGGTAAAGCAGCCAGGGCGTCAAGAAGAACACTCATCTCAATTTAACACAGAGATTAAGAACTCGTGGAGCAACACCACCACTCCCCATAACTCTTCAAGGACTGCTGCTGAACTGAGCAAGAGCCAGCTTCTATTGCTTTATCAGTGCAGAACGTAACGTCAAATCCATGGATCAGAATCCGGTATGAGGAGCCAATGGTCGCTTAGCTCGTCAAAAAATTCCCTGCCTTCATTAAACCCGAAGGTTATCATTTTCACAACAATTCTCTTTAATATATTTCCTTCTATCTCCATTTTGAGCCGTTTCATGGTTTTTTTGTTGAATTTAAGAATATTATGTAAAAGTAAAAGTAAAGTTGTCCCTGTACTTAACTAAGCACTACGCCATGAAGGCGTATGGAGGAGTGAATGCATAGATCCACGTTTTCTTGACCTCGGTACTAGTTGGAGGTGTGTGGTCAGATTCAAGCCCCACCCGCTTTACCACCGGGTAATGAGTCCCCGTACCCATTGGATAGGATGTTGTGTGGACCCCAGAGCCGGTCTAGACGACGTGATGAAGAGAAAATATTTGATCCTACCGGGACTCGAACTCTGACCCCTCGGTGGCTCCTCTGGTCTATGTTCAGCCTGTTTTATGCTTCTGGACATTATTCATCGTCTTTGTTTTATTTAAAACACTGTCCTGTTTATTTTTCAAAACACGACGTTTCGGAGACTGGATTCTGTTTCCGCCTTCATGTAAAATCTACTCAGTTGGGTCCAACCGATAGAGCTATGACCTATCTCCGGTCCGGAGATAACTGCTCAGCTGGTCAAGAAATTGCCAGCGGTTTATGAGTCCAGAACATCCATAACCGTGTACTCAAGAAGCTGCCACTGGTCGCTGCCATGAATCACATTAATTCCGTTTAATTTCAGGTTATCCACAACAATTTTTGCATGCCCTGTTCTATCTCATGCGTTAATGTGATTATTCCAACTGACACCGATTATAAATTATGAACCTCCTTACTATGCAATTCTATCCAGCCTCCCGTTACCCCTTCCATCTTCTTCGATCAAAATAGTTTTCTCATCTTCGTGTTCTTAGTCACCCTCAGTCTGTACTCTTCCATTAATGTAAGAGACCAAGTAAAGCAACCATATAGAACTACGGGCAAACTTAGAGAAGATAAAAGATTCATATACTGCCTCCACGTGCTCCTGAAATGTCAACAAAACGCACGTTTGACTTGGATTCTGTAACCACTGAAACTGGGCTTCTTTCCTGCTTTAAACCTTTTTATTATTCTCCATTGAACCATGGCTTTCGCTGCTTCGTTTCATAGTAACCAAATATGATAGTTTAAGATTTGAGGCTTTCACGGCGGTGACTATGAAGAAAGCAGTCTTCTGGGATTTGGCACCGTGTATATGTGGTGTTAACCGACGTTTCGGAGGAACGTATCGCCTCCATCTTCAGGGTAGAAGATTTCTTATATTTTTTCTTCTACCCTGAAGATGGAGGCGATACGTTCCTCCGAAACGTCGGTTAACACCACATATACACGGTGCCAAATCCCAGAAGACTGCTTTCTTCAAATATGATATTCTAATACTTTCCTACTGGCGTCTACTGTACCATTTCAGTTTTTCAAGAAGTTTCTGCGATTTTAACTTGACACAATTTAGCTTCCGCCCCGTTTAGCCTCTTGGGACTGAATCCCCCAAATCATATCTGTTTCTTCCCACTGTACTCACTGATGATCTCTTCCTAACTATACCTGAACTCCTCTAGAGACTCGGATATGAAGGTATGAGTGAGCAGTAAACTAGTACTGCAACGTGTTGACGTAATGACTTTTGATAATGTTTAGTTTCAAGTTCTATATAAGTTACAACTTTGTAGAACCCATCATCGGCCATAACCAAGGTGCTACAGCCTTTATGAAACTTTGCCGTTTTTTAAGTTAGTCGGTTGGACTCCTTGGACGGGGGATCAGACCGTCGCAAGGCCGTTACCTACACACAGGACAGCAGAATAAATTCCCAAACATATACAATCCTCAAGTGGGATTCGAACCCATGATACCAGTGTTTGAGAGGGCAAAGACAATTCGTGCCTTTGACCACCGGCCACTGTCGTCGGTTGTAGCTTCGTGCAATTAGAATATGGCTTAATAACGCATTACCTTGTACTCCACGAATGTATTGTAAGAACACTAGATTATCTTTCAGAAGAAAACTGGGCTTTATAATGTAGAAATTTGAAGAGGAAAAGTGGGTGTGTTTATTAAAGAGCTGTTTAGCCGCTAAGTTTTTGGACGTATTTTTTATCCTTGGCACTAGAGCCCCAGTGGACCTAGGCCTACCTCCATGAACTTCTCCGTTCACTTCGGTTTTTCTTGAGCTTACACATTCGGTAGGACACCTTGGGCGGGTGATCAGCTCGTCGCAAAGCCTGTACCTGTACACAAACACAGAAAAACGCACACACACAAACTAAACATCCATGCCCTGAGTGGGATTCGAACCCACGATCCCGGTTTCCAAGCGAGCGAAGACAGTACATGCCTTAGACCGCTCGACTACCGTGACCGGCTTTTAAACGTACATCTGTGCCAAATTCCGACGAGTGCTCTGTTAAGTATTCATTACATTTCACTTAAGAATTAACTTCATGTAAAAAACAAACACTCGCGATTTCAGAAAAAAGAGGCCAAATCAAATGAAATAAAATAGACCTCTGGTATTAATGCCAAATCTAGCTCCCACTGACTTTTCCTCTTTGATTTTGAAGCAGAGGCGCAGAGTGCACCCACTGTGTAACATGATGCAACACAACACAATGCCGAAATCGGTTTATTATAGCAGCAAAGAAATACCTGAGTAATAATTTTGATAGCAGCATTTCGTTCTAGTTTGGATATTTATGATGCCTTAAAGAAATAAGAAACGTACTTTCCCTTCCACTATATGGCCTACAAACAAACACAAGTAATTATTTAATATAAGATGTATGTTACGATTCGTTTTTTTCGTAATTAATTTGAGTGAAATACATAAAAGAAATCATTATTGTAAAATAAGTGGACTATGTGATTTTTCTGTTCATGTGCTGAGGGCCATGACGATCACAGGAGTAATCCTGTTCATTCGTTGAAGGCCATAGCGGTCACAGGCGTAATCCTGTTCACGCGCTGAGGGCCATGATCACAGGAGTAATCCTGTTCATGAGCTGAGGGCCATAAAGATCATAGGAGTAATCCTGTTCCCGAGCTGAGGGCCATGACGATCACAGGAGTAATCCTGTTCATGCGTTGAAGGCCATAAAGGTGACAGGAGTAATCCTGTTCATGCGCTGAGGGCCATAAAGATCACAGAAGTAATCCTGTTCATGCGCTGAGGGCCATAAAGACCACAGGAGTAATCCTGTTCACGCGCTGAGGGCCAGGATCACAGGAGTAATCCTGTTCACGCTCTGAGGGCCAGGATCACAGGAGTAATCCTGTTCATGCGCTGAGGGCCATAAAGATCACAGGAGTAATCCTATTCATGCGCTGAGAGTCATACCCATCACAGGAGTAATCCTGTTCATGCGCTGAGGGCCATAAAGATCACAGGAGTAATCCTGTTCATGCGCTGAGGGCCATAAAGATCACAGGAGTAATCCTGTTCCCGAGCTGAGGGCCATGACGATCACAAGAGTAATCCTGTTCATGCCCTGAGGGCCATAACCATCACAGGAGTAACTTCCCTTACCAATGGGTGTCGCAGAAACAGCTAAATTATGTGATTTAACTACATTGTACATATTGATTCATATCTTATTATGGAATATATTTGTGTACATAAGACATTTGCTTAGACGTGTAAATTTAAATATAAAACATAAGAAGGTAAAGACCGGACAGTAAACTGGTCGTAATAATTTGGCTGAATAGGAGTCAATGAAATTATAAATGCAATAAACATACACGTTGGGTTTACATTAATTACTGATTTGCCACCATTTTCAGTGTTTCCAGCAGCACAAGCATCTTGCAAGAACTAAAAGGTAAAGCTGTCCCTGTAATAAGCCGTGAAAGCCGATAGGGATGTGAGAGGTCCAGGCTCCGACGTCTTCTAGAGAACTGGCTCATAGATGGCGGTAAAGTTGTCAGCCTTACACGCCGACCGCCATTTACCCCCCAGGAATCTTCCTGGTGGTACTCATTTCTGGTAGAGGCTGGGTCGACCCCAGGACCATAGTGCGGTTGGAACGATTAGGCAAAATGAAAAAAATCCAATGACCTCATCGGTATTTGAACCCGCGACCTTCCGATTTGTAGCATAGTGCCTCAAGTAACTACGCTACCGCGTGCCCCACCTGCAACTTTTACAAAATATAATTGGAGGGCACATAGAATAAATTAACATTGCTGAGTATACTCAACATGACAGTTTGCGTTCCATTTCGAACGGTACTGAAGGGGTTTCTGTTCATTGTAGAGAAATCAGTGTGAAGTACAATGCAAAGATACAAAAACGAATAAGCGACAGGAAGGTTCGAGTCAATCACTGAAATTGTGTGAGGAGGACGGAACCAGCTCCTGCAAGCCTCTCACACTCAAGGGCCATAAAGCACGGACTTTTGTATGTGAGTGTGGGGAGGGGTCCGAGGCTAGCTATATCCTGTGTGGGACGTCGGCGTAATTAATAACACAAGAACCACCTGGCATATTAGCAGCCTCACAAAATGGTGCAACGAGTCCTGTTGTGACAAAGGACAAGGCGACAAGGAGGTGGGAAAGGCAGTCCGTGATTGTGTGCCAATGACAGGACAGGGCAGGGAGAAGCGAGGGGTTTCAACAATAAATCTATTGGCCACAGGTGGACTCGACAACGGACTGATCAAGCGATGAGAGTCTGGTGTTGCCATGACATCAACACGTGGCAAAATTCCTTAAAAATTTATAGAACTCTTAACCGGTAATTCAACATGTATTCTAACTATCGGTGGCTACTCTTTCTGTTACACACAGTATCTATCTGTCTGTCTATCTATCTATCTGTCTATCTATCTATCTATCTATCTATCTATCTATCTATCTATCTATCTATCTATCTATCTATCTATCTATCTATCTATCTATCTATCTATCTATCTATCTATCTATCTATCTATCTATCTATCTATCTATCTATCTATCTATCTATCTATCTATCTATCTATCTATCTATCTATCTATCTATCTATCTATCTATCTATCTATCTATCTATCTATCTATCTATCTATCTATCTATCTATCTATCTATCTATCTATCTATCTATCTATCTATCTATCTATCTATCTATCTATCTATCTATCTATCTATCTATC
>NW_019743661.1:102907-140003 GCF_002891405.2 Cryptotermes secundus
AGAAGCGAGTGGTCGGCTTCAAGCTGCGGTCAATTTACCACGATATTAATTCAATGGAGACAGCCGGTATAGCGTAGTCTGTATAGCGAATGGCTACGGGCTGGGAGACCGAAGGATCTGAGTTCGAGCCCCGGTAAGGTCATGAATTTTTTCTTGTCCACATCGTCCAGACTGGCTCTGGAGCTCAGCTGGCCTCATATTCAACGGGTGCCGAGGGCTCTTTCTCCGGGGGTGTAAAGCGGCCGAAGCGTGAAGCTTACTACTCACCTCCAACTAATGCGGAATTCAAGAACACGTGGGTCTATACATCAAATCCCTCATACGTCTTAATTGAGTAGTGCTTAATTAGTTGAGCACAGGGACAAGTATAGCTTTATTAATTTAGTGGGAAGGTAGCCTTTTTTTTAAATGCTAGTGGGGTGAGACTAAGTCCCTTGTACTGCGGCCACTTCTGGCCTATTGTACCAGCCCCAGATGATAGGTGAGGGTGATTGTGGAGCAATTGGTGGAATGAAGATTGGCAGGGGAAACCGAAGTACTCGGAGAAAACCTGCCCCAGCGCCACTTTGTCCACCACAAATCCCACTTGACCAGACCCAGAACCGAACCAGGGCTGCCGCCGTGGGAAGCCAGCGACTAACCGCTTGAGCTATGGCATGGCCCACACAGTACTCATAGTGACGCTGGAAATCTGCCACTTGGAACTGAACAGAAAGATAATATAACATTTCAATAAGCACGTTATTTTAGGAACAAAGAAAAAAAATGTTTGATTTGTTTCATTCTGGTCCGTCACACTAACAATATTACAAATGACAAAACAATTCCGTCCAGTGTGACTGTTGAAGCTTTTACTACTTCACTTCGTAGCATCCTTACATGTTTCGGTCCCTACAGACCATCATCGGAGGGAACATCAATACTTTAAAAACTACTATTACATTGGGTGTTTTGATTTGTAATATTTTAAGTCTGTTTATTTAAAATAAATTAACTTCCAGGAAATTAAATTATCTTGAAAAGAAAAAATTTCTCTTTTTTATTTTCAATTTTACAATTAAAATTCTGTATTTAAGCATCCTGCTGCAAGCCACATTAAAACGTCTATGTATAGTACAGTCCGTCAATAATGCAACAAATTGTTCCTTTTTCTTTCCCTTATATTTTAACTTAACATGTTTCGGCCCTAGATGACCATCTTCAGGTGTCTTAATATATTAAAACTGTTACACTGCATTAATATGCTTTAAAATCACACGCTGTAACCCAGTTAATAAAATTAAATAATATACAATAACATTTTCATTACTTTCGTGAAATTATACCTGTATTCCACCTCACAATGGGCCTCGTCCACTTGTTTTGATCTGTATCCTTTACTTCAAATGTTTTATTTTGCGGCAGCTTGTTATCATGTTCGTTATCCCGTTGTTCTGTCAAGTCTGCAATCTGCAATATGCTCCTTGCTTGTGTGTTGGTCCCTCTAGCAGCGTGTGGTGTTGTCTTCATTAGTCATTAATTATATTAAGTGGACTACAGCATGTGATTTTAGTGCATTAACAGTTTTGATATATTAAGACACCTGAAGATGGCCATCTAGGGTCGAAACATGTTGTGTTAAAGTACAAGAGGAAGAAAAAGGAACAATCTGTTGCATTATTGACAGGCTGTGTTACACACAGACGTTTTACAATTAAAATATTAGGAAATTCTCTTTAGCTTAATTAAGTAGTTACGTATGCTGCTGACGCAACAGTCTCCATACTGATAGCTTCTTTAAATAACCTACGAAAAGAGTACATGCACAGAGGGATATAGTCTGGAAACTTCCATGGGAAAACCCTTCAATACAATACAGTGCGTTCAGTTAAGGAGGAAACTTCGCAACACCGCTTACCCGGCCCAACATTTCTTACAGATTGTTACTATAACTGCTGATAGCAGAATGAGTCATTAGCGCTGATAAATGTGCGCCGTTACAGTTACAGCAGAGATCTGTGAGGAATGTTGGGCCCGGTCAGCGGTGTTGCGAAGTTTCCTCCTTGATTGAACGCTCTGTATTAAAATGTTAAGCAAAGAGAAGTAATTTCTTACCTGTACACGTCGTCATATGTATTGCCATACACGAAGACACCCTGCAAGCTGGAGTGGGCATGAATATCCAAAACGAAGTCCAGTTCTACATTCTGAAACAGAAAAATAAATGTTACTTATATTTTGAAAGAGCCGGGGCAGCGCAGTCCGTATAGTGACTAAGTACGGGCTGGACGATCCAGAGGTCTGAGTTCGAGTCCAGGTGAGGTCAAGAATTTTCACTCCTCCATATCGTGCAGACCATATCTGGGGCCCATCCAGTCTCATATCTAATGGGCACCAGGAACCCTTTCTCCGGGGGTAAAGCGGTAGGAGCGCGAAGCTGACAACTCACCTCCAGATAGTGCCGAGGTCAAGAAAATGTGGGTCTATACATCCACTGACCCATATGTCTTTATGGCGTAGTCCGTAATTACATAAGCACAGGGACAGCTTTACCTTTTACTTATATTTCAAATGGTATACTTAGTATATCTATCACTGAATGCAGAATATTTCTAATAGATATTCGGTATAAAGTCGCATGATTTTGTATAAAAATAGAATGATGACAGTTCATGCCTTGGACAGCGGCCACCCTGATCGGCTGATGATACAGACAGTAATGCAATAAAGGGCACGCTAGAGCGTGTGACGTCCGTGAGTGTGCGCGCGCATCAGTGAGTGTATACATGTGGATTACCTTCGGGATCAAATATGGTGCCCTAATGTAAGTTCTACTACGACGAAATGCAATAAAGGGTACGCTAAAGTGCGTGGCGTGGCTACTCACTTTAATTCCAAATACGGTAAATCTGCGCAGCGAAATTAGGCCTCAACAGCTAGATTTTTTTTTTCATCTAATTTAAAAATTCGTTTCGTGTCATGACCTAACAGACTGGAAACGTGTGTTTTCCTTTATTTTAAACAGTAAATTCACGGAATAATACGAAGGCAATTTAAAATTGGATTAAATTCTTACAGTTCTATTTACGTTCAAATAAAATTTTGTAAAATTTATCAAAAATACCGTACTATATAAATGTTTTCAAGAAACGTCATCTGCAAAATCCGTGCGAAAGGAAACGTTATTGTAATTTTTCGATACAGAGTTATCGGTGTTTTATGTATATGTAAGGGCTAAGCCGATAAATTTCACTTATGTTTATTTATTTGAAGTTCATTTAATGACGTCAGTAGGTAGAATGAGGGGCGATCACAGTGGCCGCGCGGTCTAAGGAATAAACTGTCTTCGCTCGCTTGAACGCTGGGATCGTGTGTTCGAATCCAACTGAAGGAATGGATGCTTGTGTGCGTTTATTCTGTGTTTGTGTTGTCCTGTGTTTAGGTAGCGGCCTTGTGACGGTTTGATCCCCCATCCAAGGAGCCCAATAGACTGTTTATATGATTAAGAAACTGAAAAAGAGGCCAAGTTCCAAATAAGGATTGCAGAGCCATAGATGGCTAGATAGATACATAGAGAGACAGATAGGTAGATAGATATACAGATAGATAGGTAGGTAGGTAGATATACAAATTGATAGATAGATTAGATATATAGATATGTAGGTAGATAGAATGAAAAGTGACTAATGAATTGGAACACATGAAGAAGGAAGAAATCGTTTGTTAATTAAAGGTAGTATTTCGGAGTTGGCCTAGAGCTGGCGAGTAAATCCATAAAAAAAAACAAAGAGATTCTGTATCCCCCTCGATATTCGAAAAGGACATTTCTAGGATAGAAGCCAGGAATATTACCACTTGAGCCTACGTCCTCTGTTATCGTATCGTTAAGCGTAGGTAATATATGGCGCCAAGAATATACAGATTCTTGCGAGCGCGCTCATGCGTGGTTGGCCCGAACTTATCTCTTGTCAAGTCGGGCCAACCCTTAATTCGGTAAGTGAAATTCATGGAAGCATCATCTGAAAAAAAAAAAATGGCTTTATTGTATCCAGATGCATGAAAAAGCTTACATCACTGATATCCCCTGGGATATAACGTCGCAGTTTTCTCCAACCTCCCGTCACCTCATCCCTCTTCGGTCCAAACATCCTCCTCAACACCCTGTTCTCAAACACCTCAGTCTATGTTCCTCCCTTAATGTCAGAGACCAAGTTTCACACCCATACAGAACCACCGGCAAAATTATAGTTTTGTATATTATAATTTTTATGTTTTTGGACAGCAGATGAGAAGGCAAAAGGCTCTGGACTGAATGGTAGCAAGCATTACCCAAGTTCAATCTCCTATTAATTTCCTCCCAAATCAGGTTTCGAGCTTTTATCGTCGTACCCAAATTTCTGAACTGTGCCACACTTTCAAAACATCTGTTTCCTATTGTTGTGTCACGAATTTGCCCTCCATTTTGGTGACGAGACAGCAACATACACTTATTTTTCTCTGTATTTGTTTCTAGACCAACCTCCTTACTAGCATTTTTTCCCCCTTTATTGACAATCAGATTGTAAATCTGTAAGTGAATGATCTGACTGGTGTACAATATAAAAGCTAATTGTACACTCTTCATGGCGTGAGCGGAATAAATATTCAGTGATGTTCTCCTCAGTTCGTTAGATCTGATGGCCAACTTTTTTTGAGTCTTCGATTTTCATGAGGTTGTAGTAGTGGTTGAAGAAGTGGGTTGGAGTGATTTTCTAGTTTGCTGAAGTACTTGGTGCTATTTTCTCGGATGACTTCTGTTACGTAAAGAGTTTTTAGATCTGTATGTAGGGTGCGGTTGGATACATACCGTGCTGCGTTCGTGATGGATCAGATTATTTTGGACTGGGCACGCTGTATAATGGCGACGTTGGATTTGCTGGAGCAGCCACAGAGTTCTATGCCGTGTGTCCATATGGGCTTGATGACTGTTTTGTAGATTAGTAACTTGTTTTCGATGGAGAGGTGGGATTTCCTTCTTATGAGCCAGTTGAGTGTTTTGGTTTTTTGGTCCATCTGTTTTCTTTTCTTGATTATGAGTTGTCTCCAGTTTAGTTTGTTGTCAAAGGTTAATCCTAGGTATTTGACCTGTTCTTTTGGTTGTATATTGATGTGATTTATTTGCACTGTGGGACAAGTGCCTTTTCGGAGGGTGAAAGTTGTTTGCGTGGACTTTGATTCGTTTACCATGGTTTTGCATTTTTTTAGCTATGCTTCTGTGAGGATTAGATGATCCTGCAGATGAGAGGAGGTTGCGGTTGGATTGGCGGGAGTAGCAAAGATAGCAGTGTCACCTGCAAAAGTTCCTATTGTCGTTTCTTTTGTTGTGGGTAGATCATGTGTGTAGAGAGTGTATAGTAGTGGTCTTAGTAAGCTTCCTTGGGGTACTCCTGAGTGGATTGGAAGGCGGTTGGATATTTCGTCATTTATTTTGACTTCGAATAATCTTTCGCTGAAATATGACTTGAGTAGGTTGTAATGATTTGTTGGGAAGATTCTTTTTATTTTGTAAAGTAAGCCAAGATGCCAGACTGTCAAAAGCCTGGGCTATATCTAGAAACGCTACTGTGCAGTACTGTTTGTCATTTAGCGCGTTTGTTATGGTATTTGCTATGCGATGGCTTTGTTGGATGGTTGAGTGAGCTCGTCGAAAGCCAAACTGGTGGTTTGGTATCCATGTTTTGGGTTTGATTCTTGGTTTATTTTGTTGAGTATTAGTTTTTCTGGGACTTTTGAAATTGTGGGTAGAAGGCTTATTGGTCGGTAGGATGTGACGTCGGTTGGATTTTTTGCCTGGTTTCAAGATCATTATGATTTGGGTGATTTTGAGCGGACGAGGCCAATAGTCCAGTCTAAGTATGTCGTTAAATATATATAGGAGTTTTATTTGGCCTTTCCTTGGTAAATGTTTTAGTATTACGGCTGTGATGTTATCATGGCCTGGTGCCTGTTTTGGTTTTAGAGTGTTTATTGTTTCTTGCATTTCCTTTAGGGTAAAAAGCTTTGGTCGTTGGTGTTTTTGTATGGGTTCATTCAGAAGTGAGTTTACTTCTTGTACTTGATTGTTGTTGTGTGGAGTGAACACTTCCTGTAGATGTTGTGCAAGTAGGTCAGCTTTTTCTTTGTCGCTTCTTGCCCAGTTTCCTGGGGGTGATGTGAATTTGCGTATTGGTGGTGATGCTGATATGGGCTTTCTTTTGTTTTTATTGGTTTCCAGATGGAACTGTCTTGTCATGTGAGGCTTGCGATAAGTTCTCGAATGATTCGTTCTTTAGTTCTTGTAATTGAGCTTTTAGCTCATTGCTGATTTTGTTGTATTTTTCTCTGTTTTCCGGAGTGTGAGGCCTCTGCCAGGTTGGTCTAGCTCTTCTCTTTTCGGATATTAATTTCTTTATTCTTAATGGTATGGCTTACTAGCATCAGTTAAAGTTTCTGTGCATTAGAAGCTAACATAGAGAAGAAGAATGAGAAATCTACTTTCTACGCCTTAGCCTTTCATAGAGCCCGTAACTTCTCTTTACGCGAAGTCTCCTCACTGCCTTGACGGATTAGGCCTTCTGATTTGTTCTCATTCAGAATTACTTATGAACTTATGAATGCTACAGAAATTTGGTACAACTCCTTGGACGGGTGGTCAGCCCGTCGAAAGGCCGCTACCTGCACAGGACAACACAACAAAGAAAAAAAGCAGACAGACTACCATGTCTCGGGTGGGATTCGAACCCACGATCCCAGTGTTTGAGCGGGGGAATATATTTCGTACGTCAGACTTTGCGGTCATTGTGATCGGCGCTTAGAAATTATAACGAACTAAACTGTCACGTAATGTCTACTATTGCATGCTACATATTGTGACATGTTGACCCCTACCTCCCCAGCGGCACGTAGCGGTAACGTAGCGCTCGCGTAATAGGCGATTCATCACCCCGCAACTCTCCCCGCGGTGACGTCACGAGCGGAGCCGAAGTGAGCCGAGTCCCCGCAACCTTGAAGCTATGCAAAGCGAGTCAACAGCGGTGACGTCACCAAGGGGTAACAGCGTCCTAGGCTATACGCCGCGTCACACTAGCAACAGCGAACGGAATAAAAGCCGGCTGAGCAGCAAGCGAGTGTCAGTGTGTTATCAACAGTGCTCAAGGTAGCAGCCTGCGACTGTGCGATAACTAAGAAGTCAGCGAGCGGAAGACTTACTGTGTGCTTTCCAGACTTAGTGAGTGCTGTAGTACAGTTATACTTGGAGTGTGTAATTCAGGGAGATTTGTATAGCTCCCGCGTTATTAGTACGTGAAGATTTTGTTGTAGGGTTTGTAAACTGTGGAAACCCGTAACATTGTGATAATTAATTGTAGCCGTTTCTGGTAGATTGTTGAATAAACCAATTAACGATCTCTACGGCGTATTCAGTAACGAAACACGTTACAATATTAATGATATCATTTGACTAAAAAGAATTTCACCCTAGATGTAATTGTAATTTTACTGACGTTAAAATAGGAGACCAAAGATGACGCAAGCACGGAATTTTTTGGGGTTTTGAAGATGTCGGAGGACAAAACCTGGACCATCTATTATCGTAGGATTACCAAGAGATGGATGGTTTCGGGTTCCAGGGGCTGTCTCCCGCTGTTTTATTTTATAGTCGATCAATAGCACTCAAGGAATGTCAAACGACCGGGTAATTCAAGATACAGTATGACGGAAAACGTTTCCGTAATGTCTGTTTCATAGGACGAAGCTCCGACCTGTAAACTGCTGAGGCAAAGTACAGTTTAATGACGTAGAGTGTGTTAAGAAAGGTTCTGGTTTCTTCATATTATAATCTAGCATACAGTGTGAAACAGTGTGTTTTCTTAACACTGTGATACGTAGATCGAAATACGTTCACGCATCAATAGAAAAGGTATTGAAAGAATTGTTTTCTATGCGGTCCGCTCCATGCCCATTGCTAGGCAACGAGTCGCTAGATACATTCCCGTAGAAGGGAAAACGCGAAACAATAGATCTACTGCTAGGCAAACGGCGCGGTAAACAAGCTATGTCAATAATACAGGCTGTGTTTTGTGTGTGAAATGGATATAAGAGACTGGAGTTCCGAAGCTGGCAATTGTGGAAGAACAAGAATGGTAACTGAATGTGTACAAAGAGTACAACGGAGTTAGCCTGCGAGAAAGGAATTGACGTGTGCTGTTATAAATCCGTTGTCAGGATATGACTAATGAAGACCGAGAAGACTTAGCGTCTCCTAGCGATTGTGAAGTGGGTAGAATAGCGTTAGCGCTGTAATTTATTCAAATTAAGAGAGATTATAGATGTTAATAAACCAAATTATGTAATCCAGAAGCCGTTAATATTGATATTGGAGCCATAAACACGTGACAACATTTTTCCACAGGAAATAACTGAAAGATGTCAATTCTTAGACCAAACACATTAAAATAATAAAGGCAAATAACGTTAACAAAGTAATGAGACAGCCACGTAACATTCGTAACACCGTATGAAGTAAGGTCTTTCTGTTATATCTATTTCATAGGACACAGTTTCAAGAAGTCAAAAGCTGAGGCAAGTTTTTCGGTGTTACGAATAGGGGTCTCCATATGGCGTAATATCTTGGGACACTTTGCACAGTTATTGCAGATTAGAAAAAATTGCGAAGATGAAAATGGATATTAAGCAGGAAAATATCTGGAAGAAGACTAAAGACATTGGACAAAAAGAAAAGATTAAATCCCTCAGTCAGGATAGCTGAAAAAATAAAGCCGGATTAGAACGGCCTATGCTCCGGGCGTCAGCCCTACAGCAATCCGGTCCATGAAATAATACAGAGGAGTAGAGTCCTCATAGACTTAATGATGGAGGTTACTGTGGGGTTTTTAAGCAGACGGAAAAACATGGCGACGAGCCGTGGGATGGGCGGTCCAAGAAACGGGGTTCGACTCCCAGCAGCGTCAACAAATATTTCTCTTTTACATAGCGTTCAAATCGGCACTGGGGTACACTCAGATTTCTGTTCAATGGGCACCAAGGGCTCCTTATTCTGGGATAAAGTGGCTGAAGCGTGAAGCTGACGACTCCCTCCATCTTGTGCAGAGGTTCAGAATGTGTGGACCTATATCCTTACACGTCATTGTGGTGTGGTGGTTAATTAAGTAACCACTGGAACAATTTTGACCGCCTCTGTGGTTAAGTGGTGAGAATTCCTGCCTACAGATTCAGATGTCTCAGGTTCGATTCCCGGCGCTACCAGATTTTGTGAGAAGCAGAGAATCTGGAACGGCGTCCACTCACCCTGTTGATATTTCAAGTAAAAAGCGGCTCAGATTTAGAAAATCGAGATTAACAGCACTGAGGATCCGTTGCGCTGATCACGTGATACCCTCTATCCGCAACAGTTGGTACTAACTTCGCAGACCAGCGGCGGTCGCTCGATCGGTATAGTTCGCTTGTGGACTACAGGCCAAAGCGTTTGGGACAATTTTACTTTTATTGTAACGTTTGTTAATGGATTAGTGAAGGTTTCACAGTAGTATCTTAGGTCCAGGCCAGGACTCGAGACCGGGCCTTCAAGAACTTATGTGTCATATTAAGAAAATTTGACACTACTTGTCACAGAATTATGAAGTAAATAGAGTAATGAACTTTCGGTACTTCCCGAAGACTTTACGGCTGAGAATGACTGAAGAGACTATCAGCTTCTCAAGAAGTATTTCATTCTCTGGAACCAGCTATGTTTCAGCATGGTTTGGATGTTTGATTACATTGCGTGTTGACACGTGGGATTGTTCTGAGAGTTACTGATGTAGCAAACACTGAATGGGACGGAACTACAAGCAGATATGACTCCATGGTACTCCGTCACTGAGTGAGGCACTCTGCTTGCATCGATCTGATGTTGGGGTCGGGTTCTCCAGATCTTGATAGCGAACAGTTCTAGCTATCCGGAAGTTATACGTCTTCTGAAGGACATGCACTGTCAGAAAACACATTCTTAATCTTGTAACTTTCCAAGTTCTGTACCTTCACTTCAACAAAAATAAGGCGTCAGATGTGAAGAAAAGAAACCGATTACTGAGTTTGGACAGCTTCCGATTGTGTTATAAATCAGATTTTATTTTTATTACTAGTGGGGTGGGACCAAGTCCCTTGGAAGGCCGCGCCATAGCTCAAGCGGTTAGTCGCTGGTTTCCCACCGTGGCGGCTCGAGTTCGATTCCGGGTCTGGTCAAGTGGGGTTTGTGGTGGACAAAGTGGCGCTGGGGCAGGTTTTCTCCGAGTACTTCGGTTTCCCCTGCCAATCTTCATTCTATCAATTGCTCCAGAATCACCCTCATCTATCATCTGGGGCTGGTACAATAGGCCAGAAGTGGGCGCAGTATAAGGGACTTAGTCCCACTCCATTAACATTAAAAAAATAAGTCCCTTGTACTGCGGCCACTTCTGGTCTATTGTTCCAGCCCCAGATGATACGTGAGGATGATTGTGGAGCAATTGGTGGAATGAAGATTGGCAGGGGAAACCGAGGTACTCGGAAAAAACCAGCCCCAGCGCCACTTCGCCCACCAAAAATCCCACTTGACAAGAATCGGGATCGAACCCGGGCCGCTGCGGTTGGAAGCCAGAGACTAACCGCTTGAGCTATGGCGAGGCCCAAATTAGGGTTACAGAGTATAAGTAAAACACAAGCTGTTTTCTGTTCTTAGTGCTAAATCTTAAGAGCAATCATCGGAGGTGATCATTTCTCAAGCTTTCTAACATGCCACTGAACACATTTTGGTGGTCAGATTTATGCTCCGGCCACCTTTACAGAGAAATAGCCTCACCCCACATCTATTAGATCCATACATAATAAATAACATACTATTTAAACAAGGAGTTCTGGGAACCTGAGCGTGTGAAGCTGAAGAACTTGTGCTGTTAGAAGCCGTTGCCAGGAAACGGCTGATGAAGCAGCAGCAGGCTGGAAAAAGCTTAGGCGGTGCTGTGGTGATTTGTAAAGTGTTGAGATTAGCGATAGAGCTGTAATTACTTGCAGTTCCAGGTCGTGTGTATAAAAATCCATTCACCAATCCATACCCCGTCTATAACCACACATAAATCCTGACAATATTTTCCATCATCTAGTTCATTTGAATATCAAAATATACAAAAGAAAAACTTCACTTGATATTTGTATGTACGTGCTGGTGAAGAAGGGAGATTGTAGGTGGGTGAGGACAGGTAACGGATGAGAACATGTACAAATAGAAAGTGGAAAGTAATAAGGTACTGCTTAAAAAGGGCGATGTGATTTTTTATTAACATTAGTTTATGTAATTGTAATTGTAATCGTATTTGCATTGTATTCATTGTGTGTAGTGTGCCCATTATTGTTTGTGTAGTTTTGTGTGCTGTGTTCGAGAGAAGTGTGTTATTTTGTGTGATGTGTGTTATTGGTGTGTTGTGATTTTTTCTTATTGCTAGTGGGTGGGACTAAGTCCCTTGTACTGCGGCCACTTCTGGCCTATTGTACCAGCCCCAGATGATAGGTGAGGGTGATTGTGGAGCAATTGGTGGAATGAAGATTGGCAGGGGAGACGAAAGTACTCGGAGGAAACCTGCCCCAGCGCCATCTTCGTCCACCACAAATCCCACTTGACAAAACCCGGGATCGAACCCGGGCNGGCCATTTTCGTCCACCACTTGACAAAACCAGGGATCGAACCCGGGCCGCCGCGGTGGGAAGCCAGCGACTAACCGCTTGAGCTATCGCGCGACATTGTTGTGTAGTACCACTGACACCGGGTAAGAACCCATTTGCCGTTTTAATGAATGATAATAATAAAAATGTTTGGCCGCTTTTAGACTTTAAATTGTGAACAATTCGTCAAGAAGAAACTGATCATTGAAAGAATGGGACACTGATTCAAGGGACTGGGAAAGGAATGAATGTTTCACACTTCACTAGGAAAATGAAGAAAAAAAAAGTTTACGTCATATATAATTTATTTTAAATATATAAATTCCAGTGAATAATTTGACGATACACCCGTAATAAACTTACCTTCTGACCGCTTTTCGAATGTTTCACTGGTATTCAGAAGGGAGGAGAAACTTATTTTGGGCCATAACCAGGAACTCCTTATTTATGAAGCATACAGAAAAACCAATTGTTATTTTTCCCGACTATACATAGCGTGACCTTACCATACTTCTGAATCGAACTTTACGTGCTGTCCAATTTCTCTACAGTTTCTGCATCCACGCGCTTCAAAACATGTAACGATACTGATCCTAATGTGGCACGTAGTATACCCTGAAGGGGTAGGGTGGAAAAATCATTTTAAACGTCGGCGTTAGAGCTTCTGATTTGTTTCTCCGTTCAGCCGTAGGTATAATGTCGGCGAAATTATTGAATTGCAGAAAAAAATTTGCATTTCATGATTTTCTTTTTTATTGCTAGTGGAGTGGGACTAAGTCCCTTGTACTGCGGCCACTTCTGGCCTATTGTATCAGCCCCAAATGATACATGAGTGTGCTTATGGAGCAATTGGTGAAATGAAGATTGGCAGGGGAAACCGAAGTACGCGGAGAAAACCTGCCCCAGCGCCACTTTGTCCACCAAAAATCCCACTTGACAAGACCCGGACTCGAACCCGGGCAGCCGCGGTGGGAAGCCAGAGACTAACCGCTTGAGCTTTGGCGCGGCCTTGAGAAGTTCCATTATTGTGTCTTGTAACGCACATGTATTGTGAAGGCCAATTTATTTCTCTCTTTCTAAGCCCTTTTGACCTTCTCGTCTTCAATCTATAAAATACTAAGAATTTAAAAATGCCTTCATATTGTACGGACTTTTCTAGTCAGTGATGCTGCCCATGTTACGTCACAAGGCAGACATTCTTTCCAACTGAACAACAGAGACGCTCGATGCTTGGCGCCATATAAGACATAATTTTATTATGCAGATCCACTTTCTACCACTGACTTACTTTCTCCCTTTAAAGATAGAATTTCTTCTAAATAAAAATTCAATTCGTACCTCACTGGAAACACGTTACATGTCTGCTGCAGAGACCAGTTAATACGGAGCACACATATTAACTTTGTGGGAAAAATGCAGAGATTAGTATGTTAAATCAGGTGATACATATAGTAACCACTGGGCTTTAAAGGTTAATCCCATTATATGAAGGTAAAAAGGTTAAATTTGTCCCTGTGGTTAATTAATTAAGCACCATGTCATGAAGACTTGTGGGGGGGGAGACCTCGACACTAGATGTTAACCTCATTATACCAACACTCTCTCTCTTCTTTTGCTCCCATTGTGGAGCGTAGGGCTGATTTCTCAGTTTCATGATCATTTTACAGAAGGTAGGACACCTTTGACGGGTGATCAGCTCGTCGCAAGGCCTCTACCTAAACACAGGACAAATCTAAACCCTGACTGCAGAAGTTGCACGCTCCCAGTGCTTTCCTCCCTGGAATAAGCATCACAATTTACTCGATAGGAGGTTGATTGGTCACCATATTTTCTCTGGAAGGCCCTCCTTGTGCGGATATAGAACTTCTATATTCCTGTGTTGCCAGTTATTTTCGTGACTCAGATTTTCCAATGATAAACAAGAGAAACATCTGAAATACTATATATATTCAACATTTTCGAAACTTATAGATAATTGTCTGGGAGGTACCGATATTTCGAAGGAACTTATTGCCTCAATCTTCAGAGTAGAAATTTAGTCTCCGCCGTGAGAAAATCAATGAAACACAAGCTGTAGGAACAGAGTCACTTATCTGATGTTCGTTTCGGAAGAGAAAATAAAGTACGGTGATATATTTTTCTTTGTTCCTTAAGTTGCAACTTCTTACTTTCATAGGTGGATGGATTTGTACGTGCATAGACATTTTCCGATGATGATGTTGAAATTTTAAAATATTCTCCATTGAAATTTTGATGGGTTTTATGTTCGTTTTTCACAGTATGATTCTACATGGCGACATTCAGTTGTAACAGACCCGCCCGAAGGCTGGAAAACAGCAGATTCCTCTAGCAAGTGCACAAGTGTATACTGTCAGGGAGACACTGAGGGTTGAACTGATAAAAGCAATCCATGATACAACAGCACAAAAAGAAACAGAAGATGGACTGCGGATACACAAGGAAATATTGCGACTGATAATCAAAATAAATCACTGACGTTAAAAACAGTAGGTTTAAATATGTCACGAAATGAGTTACTATAGACGGGGTTTGGATTGATAATTAGATTTACTGCGGACTCAAGACTCATGACTACAAGTATAGCGATATCGCTAATTAACACATGCTCCACAGTTCACTACAGCACTCACTAAATATTCTCGGTCTTCTGTGTCTTCACCGGTTGCCGCCTGGTAATGGCTTCCAACAGCGTAGCTTCCTTAGCTTCTGGGTTCACGTACTTATTGGCCGGCGACTGCCTCAAAAGTAACTCGGCGTTTCTACGCAACGGCTTAGAATGGGGCTCCTCCTCCTCCCATGCAACCACTAGGGATGACCATCTCACAATAGCCTCAGACTCTCGACTCAGACTGACTGCCTTGTGTTTCGATTGTCCAGATTCAGCCTCTACAAGGACCCAACAGAAAACGCCGCTTCCTCCAAATTCGTTTATTGTTGAGTGACGTCATTATCGGCGCGGACCAACAGAGAACGCAGCTTCCCACATTTTTTTAATGTTGCGTGTGCAATCGTTGTTACGTCAATGAGTTCTTTACTCTGCCGTACTCTAGTAACGGCGCTCTCCTAATTTATAATGTCACAATATTGTCAAGTTACAGAGTGTGACTATAGACGGGGTTTGGATTGGTAATTGGATTTATTTAACATTTACAGATCGTAAATACAAGTAAATATAGCGTTCTCGCTAATTTACACACTGTGCAGTTCACTAGAGCAGGCACTAAGACTTCTCTGTCTGCTGTTTTCACTTCCAACGGAGAACGTTCCCCTTACTCTGGGTTCCCCAACTGTCCGCGTGCATCAGCCACCAGCTTCTAACAGCAACAGCTCACAAGGACAAAAAACCGCAGCAGTTCCCTAACTCACTCACTCACCAACCAACCAGCTAAACTGCATCGCATTGCGCTTCAGTACTAACTACATCAATTCGCTCGGTCGAGCGATATAACTCCGCAGCGGATCCACAGAAAACATCACTATCAACAGTACTTCCACTGTTGCTCGCGGACCGTTGCCTAGCAACGGCTTCAGTATTATTTGATTATTTACGAAGCTGTTGCGTGGCATGATCGTTGTCTGTTTTTTTCGCGACCCTTGCCTAGCAACGGGTCTATATGCCACAATATATATAGTTCAAGAATGTGTACAGTTATCTTCGAGTTGAAACTGAAATAGTGTGGATGATTACGTATTTACATGCGGACTGATATTATCCACACAATTTTCAATTTACAGCAGTTACTCCATCCCTAATTGAAGGAAATTCGGAACATATTCCCCACTGAGAAGGGGGTGAAAAACAAAATTGTAAACCATATAAACGTATTGCATTTACCACAATTATCGTTTCATTTAAATTGTTTTTATTAATTTAAATGCCATCATCATATTTTGTGTAAAGCGTTAACTTTTGTAATTAAGTCCATGATTTATTTTATCCGTCTTCTAGTGCATACATTTATTTATCCCCTCTTTGTCAGTATATATGATAAATATATATTTTAGTTATTTTAGTATGTAAAGACAAGGCATGCAATGAATTAGTTTGTCGTGGATTGGATCAGCACCTGAAGATGGCACATTGGTGCCGAAACATGTAGTGAGAGTGAAAAGAGGGGATAAATAAATGTATGCACCAGAAGACGGATAAAATAAATCATGGACTTAAATCAGTGCAACAGGACGCTAAAATATAACATTATTTTGTAATTAATTCTCTACATATATAATAGGTTTACAAATCGTTATTCAGAGATACGCGTATTGTCCTAAATCCTGAAAATATGAAGTTGTCCTAGCGAAGATTCTGTGAAATTGCTTACAGCAGAAAGAATTCCGTGGAAGGTGAGAAATCAATGAATTACAATTAATGTATTTTCTACATGTAGCTCATAAACATAGAACAAAGACTGAGGATATTTGAGAACAGAGTGTTGAAGAGAATATTTGGGCCGAAGAGAGATGAAGTGACAGGAGGTTTGAGAAAACTGCATAATGAGGAGCTTCATAACTTGTACTCTTCTCCAAGTGTAATTAGAATGATCAAGTCAAGGAGGATGAGGTCCACAGGGCATGTAGCACGAATGGGGGAGAAGAAGAATGCATATAGGATATTGGTGGGAAAGCCAGAAGGAAAGAGAAGACCAAGGCGTAAGTGGGTGAAAAATATTAAACTGGATCTTAGAGAGATAGAATGGGATGGTATGGATTGGACTGATCTGGCTTAGGATAGGGACCAGTGGATGGCTCTTGTGAACACGGTAATGAACTTTCGGGTTCCGTAAAATGCTGGGAAATTCTTGAGTAGCTGCAGAATTGGCGGCTCCTCCAGAAGGGCTCAGCTCCATGAGTAAGTAAGGTCATTGTGCATCAGAGCGCTTGGATGAAGACTGGATAAGTAACTATTAATTTAGTTCGTGCCACAGCTCAGGCTGTTAGCCGTCAGCTTGGTGGTGGTCCAAGTGGCATTGGGACAGGTTTTTTTCCGAGTACTTTGGTTTCCCCTGCCAATCTTCATTCTACCAATAGCTCCACAATCACCCCCACCTGTCATCCGGGGCTGGTACAATAGGCCAGAAGTGGCCGCAGTACCAAGTGGACTCGGTCTCACCCCACCCAAAGATATTAAAAGAAAAAACTCTTTGAGTTTCTTTCGGATTTCCGTAGCGTGCTGTTTTCGCTTGTTTTGTTTCTGTTCTCTGACCGACTATGAGAGCTACTGCACGAACCCCAATTACCCAAGCGTTTCAGCACGAAAAGCAAGCAGTACTGATGAAAGGAGATAAAAATAATAAGGGCCAAGATTTTCTCATCAGTTTTATGGACGGGCTCATAAATACAAAGTTACTTACTTGTATGGCAACTAACGTATTTGAAATTCTAAGCTCTGGGACTCGCATCTTTTTAGAATTATTAATTATATAAATAATTATGAAGCTAATACACTGTAAGTTGTCACCTCGAAACATACACGCAATATGATTAGCGTTGCTCATTGAGCCCTATAATATTTTATTCAGAACAAGTTGCTTTAGAACGTTATGCGGCAAGCAACGATGTAATGTACTTTTTTCAAAATGAATCTTCTGTTCTACATTTCTTAAAATTGAGACCTCTCGTTTTCAATACTTTCCGAAAATATATTTTATCAGTTTTTTAAAAAGAGAAGTTTGCAGAATTTTACTGTTTAGTCCGTACCATTCTGATCTTTTCTATTCAAAACACAGCTTCTACATCAGCCAATTAATTTTTACCTTGCAAGCCGGATTTTTTAGAGGCCTGAAAAATGTTTCTCAGTTTTATCTTTGTTTATGTGTATTTCTCACTGTTCTTTCAGTTTCGCTTTTATTGCCCTTGCAATTGTTGTTTCCAGAAGAAAGGAAAATCACTTTTCTCTCCTCCTAAACGCACATATGAAGTACATTATCAATTCTAATTTTCTGTTCTGACCCTTGGCAATGTTTTCCTTTTCCCGGTTTTCCATTTGCTCGGAGAAATTTCTTTTCACACGTCCTGAAGTCACTGTCATGTTTATGAGTGACTACAGTCGGGGGTTCTGATTGCTAATTGAATTTAATGAACACTTATTGATCGTAACTATGAGTAGTTTATTTTAGTTTCTTGGGGTGGGGTGAGACTGAGTCCACTTGGTACGTCGGCCACTAACTGGCCTATTGTACCGGCCCATGATGATAGATGGTGATTGAGGAGCGGTCGGTGTAATGAGACTTAGCAGAGGAAAACGGAGTACTCGGAAAAAGAAAAACTGCCCCAGTGCCACTTTGTCCACTACAAATCCCATATGATCTGACCTGGGATCAAGCCCGAGCCCTCTGCAATGGGAAGCCAGCGACTAACCTCCTGAGGTATGGCTTACTAAAGGTAACTAAGGGCACTATCACTAATTCGACTCTGCAGTTCACCACTGCACGCACTAAGCCTTCTCAGTCTGCTGTGTGTTCATGAGTCATTGCCTGGTAAAGGCTTCCAACGGCGGACATTTCACTTACGTTGGGTTCCAGAAATCCCCTCCTGCCCCAGCTACCAGCTTCTAATAATCACTCACACATCAACAGGTTCCATTCCTTTGTACTGCAATAATTGAACTGAACTCGGCCGGTCGAGTGATATAGACTTGGAGCAGACCACATAGAAAACACCGTTTAAACAGTTATTCTCTTTTGCGTCATGCAGCTGTCATATGGGCCGCATAGAGAACGCCGCTTCCAAATTAGTCTGTTCGTGCGTGCTAGGAATCTGCTGCCTAGCAACGGGCATTGTTTATAGAGTCATTACTTAGTAACGCGTCTACATGCTACAATATTTAATTCGCTTATACATTAGCACACACAACACACACAAATCCCTATTTACATAAAATTTTGCAGTCATGGCAAGAGTAGGTGATCATATTAGTAGGTTCTGTTTTATGTCCTTTGTATTTATGCCGAAAACGAATGGTAGCCACATCGAAGTGAACACCTGATAGGCCTTGATTAAGTCGAGGTTCGACATGTGACATAACGAACTACTCTGTGGGAAGGAGTGACTATGTCAGCAGCAAGCGGTTGGTGTCAGCAAGTTTCTTATGTCATTCTTCGCGGAATAGTTTGAGTTTCGGCCAAGGACATTGATGCTTTGGTTACCTTGTGACTAATACACGAACGAAAGAACATCAAGGTGTATGGTCAGAAGTACCCTCTACTTAAGAAACCAGAAGAGGGAACAAAAACCAATCCGGGACTCTGTGACATAACGCGACAAATATTCGTTTTTATATAACTAAGTATATGTTACTGTCTCGTCACCAAAATGCAGGGCAGAATCATGACATAAAGATATGTAACAGATGATTTGAAAATGTGGCATAGTACACATATTTGGGAGAGACTTACTTACTTACTCATGGAGCTGAGCCCTTCTGGAGGAGCCGCCAATTCTGCAGCTACTCAAGAATTTCCCAGCATTTTATGGAACTCGAAGGTTCATTGCCGTGATCACAAGCGCCCTTCTCTGGTCCCTATCCTGAGCCAGATCTATCCAATCCATACCATTCCATCCTATCTCTCTAAGATCCATTTTAATATTATCCATCCAGCTACTCCTTAATCTTCCTAGTGGTATCTTTCCTTAATGGCTTCCCCACTAATATCCTATATGCATTCCTCTTCTCCCACATTTGTGCTACATGCCCTGCCCACCTCATCTTCCTTGACTTGATCATTCTACTTGGAGAAGAGTTCAAGTTATGAAGCTCTCATTATGCAGTTTTATCCAACCTCCTGTCACTTCATCTCTCTTCGGTCCAAATTTATCCAAGGTATCCGTCCAGGTCCGAGGGTTTGTGTTCATTTTCCTAACATAGTCATTTTTTACGGTGAGGAGTTTGTAGCCCCACGCCCAACCCCCAAGCTGGAGGGCCATCCCTTGTCGGCTGTCCGCGACTGCTTATTCAATAAATTCGCAGCTTCCCTCCAAAACTGGAGGGCGTCTCCTCCATCCGCAACCTGAGGACGCGCCATGCCGTGGTGACAGGGATCCACTTTGGGAGAGACTATACCAAATCAAAACCTGATTCAGGAGGAAATTAAGAGGAGATTTAACTCGGGTAATGCTTGTTACCATTCAGTCCAGAGCCTTTTGCATTCTCGTCTGCTGTCCAAGAACATAGAAATTAGAATATACAAAAATATAATTTTGCCCATGGTTCTGTATTGTTGTGAAACTTGGTCTCTGACATCAAAGGAGGAACATAGACTGAGGGTGTTTGAGAGCAGGGTGTTTAGGAGAATATTTGGACCGTAGGGGTTTGAAGTGACAGGAGGTTGGAGAAAACTGCATAATGAGGAGTTTCATAACTTGTACTCTTTAAGTGTAATTAGAATCATCAAGTCAAGGAGGATGAGATGGGCAGGGTATGTAGCACGAATAGGGGAGAGGAGAAATGCATATGGGATACTGGTGGGAAAGCCAGAAAGGAGACCACTGGGAAGAGCAAGGCGTAGGTGTGTGGACAATATTAAAATGTATCTTACAGGTAGATAGGTTAGGATGGTATTGANGGATGAATTTCACAGATAGGATGGGATGGTATGGATTGTATTGATGTGGCTCAGGATAGGGACCGCTGGGGGGCTCTTGCGAACACGGTAATGAACCTTCGGGTTCCATAAAATACTGTGAAGTTCTTGAGTAGCTGCACAATTGGCGGCTTCTCAAGAAGGGCTCATCTCCATGGGCGGGTGAAAAGGATATCTGTTCTCTGATATTATTTGGCATTAACAACAGAACCCATCGAGTGCGACTATTTTGATTTAACTGGATAAGAACCTACACGTTTCGTTGTTAACAGACCACTTGAGATGGTGCTCAACATGCGAGGAAGTACTTCATGTCTTAGTCGGGAGTTTAACATCATAATAACTCTCAGACTAACTGGGGTCTGCCAGTGTGCACCAGACAGGTTCGGAGCGGATGCGCCTCCCTGGCGGGTTCTTGTGGACGTGGTAATAAATCTTCTTGCTCTTTAAAAGAAAGGGAATTTCTTAAGAAGATGAGTGACTATTAGCATCTCAAGAAGGATCTACTCCACTGAGTTATTTGAATTAATTAAAAAGTTAAAATTAATTACAAAATGTGTAATTATGTTCGAAATCTCGCACATTACCAACTCAACTTTTGAATTTTCTGGTGACCCAGATAGGGTTAAATCGTCTAAAAATAAAACCGGGTACAAAGCAAAAATGGCTATGAACTTCTCAATTATAATACGCCTACCTTTCCTTAATTTGTCTTCAGACTTTTCTTTCTCTACTAGTTCAATAACTTCCATTAGCACTTGTTCAGAACTACGAGTTATTTCAGAAGAAAACGGTCACTCATAAAACCTAATGCATTGGAATAGTCGTGAAAGTTATGAAGAAAACACGTTAATTATTCACTCCTTAATTCAATCTCTTGTTCTCTGTAATTATCAAAAAAGGAAGTTTGTTCTTTGTTTTTTAATCCTGTAATAAAGAAATCTCTTAAAGGCGGTCATGTCGAACTTAGAGATTAAGAAAGGATTTGCTAAATGGATTGTTGTCTGTCGATAATAATGCTTTAATTGTATTTATGCTGAGGTGTGTTCTCTTATTCTTTGTATTAATAGCAGCTTAATTTGTGAAAACAATTTTCAAAGGAAAACCGACTGAAATACATCTAAACTCTAAAACAGACCTAAAGATGACATAGTATACTGAATGATTATGAGGTTTCTAGAATTTGTCCTTCTTCTTTTATTCTGAACAGAACACAACACTTTGAGACTTACATCAGTTTTGAGGCCTCGCTACAGCTCAAGCGGTTAGTCGCTGGCTTCCCACCGCGGCGGCCCCGATCTGGTCAAGTGGGATTTGTGGCGGACAAAGTGGCGCTGGGGTAGGTTTTCTCCGAGTACTTCGGTTTCCCCTGCCAATCTTCATTCCACCAACTGCTCCACAATCATCCTCACCCATCATCTGGGGCTGGTACAATAGGCCAGAAGTGGCCGCAGTACAAGCGACTTAGTCCCACCCCACTAGCAATAAAAAAATAGAGCAGTTTTCGTCCTCACGCTCAAAAATGGGAGGGGGAGGCTCCTGTAAGTTGTCCACTAATGTCAGATCTTTACAACGTACCCAACTGAGTAGTTGCCTCCATACGTACTCTCCTGAAGACAGAAAGTGATTCGGCTTCCGTCACGTGCGCTGTATAACTCACTCACTCACTCGTGGAGCTGACCACTTCTGAGGACCTGCCAGCTCTGCACAACTTCCCAAAATTTTATGGATCCCGAAGGTTCATTACCGTGTTCACAAGAGCCCTCCACTGGTCCCTATCCTGAGCGAGATCAATCAAATCCATACCATCTCACACTATCTCTCTGAGATCCATTTTAATATTGTCCACCCACCTACGTCTTGGTCTTTCGAGTGGTCTCCTTCCTTCCGGCTTTCCCACCAATATTCAATATACTATCCTCCTCTCCCCAATTCGTGCTACATGGCCTTCCTATCTCATCCTCCTTGACTTGATCATTCTAATTATACTTGGAGAAGAGTACAAGTTATGGTGCTCATAACAGAAGCCATAATAAGACTACATATAAGACGGTAATTATGTCATTAAGTGGGAATGGTGTAGATGAACGCTGTAGTGGGACACTACAGAAATTGATCGAACTAACTCAGCTGTTCACAAAACCTCAAATAATTGACCTGCAATAAGAGAGTCAGATCACTAACCTCCAAGTACTGCAAATCACTATTTCCGGTCCTCAAAAGCAGGTACCCACATGTCTGTACATGTACTTTACTTTGGAGAAGAAGAAAATGTGGACATTTTTACTTTTCTGCTACAGGGCTTACTGCACGTTACGTGTGTAGCTTCCAGTAAGCAGGAAATGTTATGATTCTTTGTCTGAGACGAGAGGATAAGTTGGAATTCTGGTTCCTACAAACTGACCCTCGTGCCAAGAATCAATCAGGAAATACAGACCAAGGAAACCATCTCCAATTGGATATCGAATTAACCGTAGAAGAACTGAAGATCTACTAATGTTGTTATATTTAGTGGATATCTACAACACGAAATGCAGAGCAGATATCAAACTTCTCTGTTTGCAATGGTAAGCCAAATAACCTTGTCTTTTATTGGCGCGGAGAATACAGAGTGAGGATAACTGAGAAAACAGGTATAGAAGAGAATGTTTGAACTTAAGACGGCTGATGTAATAGAGGAACGGCGGAAATTACACAATAAGGAACTTCGATATTTGTATCTATTAGTACTTAAGCGAATCGAGACGGATAACATAATCTGAATACCTAACATAAACAGGCAAAATGAAAGCTTCATACATAATCCTGGTTGGAAAGAAAGGCCTAGTTAGAGTGATAATATTAAAATTTAACTTAATGAAAATAATCTGTAATGCCGTGAAATAACTTGAAATCGTTCAAGGCATTGTCCATTTCAGTAGGTTTTATGAAGACGGACATGAATCTTCGAGTTTCATAAAAAAATAATTTTATAACCGAATAAACGATATTGTGGTATGCAGACCCGTTTATAGGTAACGACCGAGAAACAAACAGACAACCGCTGTTACTAGGCAACGGTACGTAAAATAGAGGACTGGTGTTTTCTGGGCGGTCTGCCCCGATGGCGGCAAGAAGAAACAAAGGATACAGCTAGAGAAACGGTGTCTTCCTTGCGGTCCGTGCCTATACGTTTTAAGAAGGTAAATTAGCGAGTGCAGTGGAGTACAGTGAAGTGAAATGAGTTGATTGAGAACTCAGCTAGAGGACTGCTGCAGTTCAGTCGTTGTGAGCTGTTGCTGTTAGAAGCTGGTAGCTAAAGCACGAGGATAGTTCGGGAACCCAGGATAAGGGGAACGTCCGCGGTTGGGAGCCGTTACCAGACAATGACTGATGAAGACACAGAAAATTGAAAAGATATAGTGCGTGCTGTAGTGAATTGTAGATTGTGTGAATTACCTTCTACCTCCATCAACAGGTGTATATGAAAACGTTCACACCTCTCTACTTTTATACAGGGCCTCATGGCCCATTAGCATAAGGAAACATGAAGCGTTCAGCGAGAAAGCGGCAGAATGTCTGCATTTACAAACAAATTTTGTGAGGAACTTACGTACGTTACGTGTAAGAAAATTGTTGATAATTGTATAAAGATTTACATGTCCACTTAACAAACTGAGAAGAGAGTAAGTTCCTTTTAAGTGTTATCGCCCACTCACTCACGGAGTCGAGCCCTTCTTGAGAAGCTGCCAATTGCGCAGCTACTCCAGAACTTCCCAGCATTTTATGGAACTCGAAGGTTCATTACTGTGTTCACAAGAGCCTTCCAGCGGTCCCTATCCGGAGCCAGATCATTAAAATCCATACCATCCCATTCTATCCCTCTGAGATCCATTTTAATATTGTTCACCCACCTACGCCTTGGTCGTCCAACTACTCTCCTTCCTCCAGGCTTTCCCACCAATATCCTATATGCATTTCTCATCTCCCCCATTCGTTCTACATGCCATGCCCATCTAATCCTCCTTGACGTGATCATTCTAATTATACTTGGAGAAGCGTACAAGTTATGAAGCTCCTCATTATACAGTTTTCTCCAACCTCCTGTAACTTCATCTCTCTTGGGTCCAAATATTTTTCCCTTAATATCAAAGACCAAGTTTCACATCGATACAGAGCCACAGACAAAATTTTAGTTTTGTATTTTCTTATTTTTATGTTTTTGGACAGCAGACGAGAAGGCAAAAGCTTTGGACTGAATGGTAACAAGCATTACCAGAGTTCAATGTCCTCTCACTAGGAAACCTCGGTAATCCTAGCGTATGTTCGAGGAACCTTTGCTGATTGTTCAATGTGCAAGTTAGGAAATATACGCAAACATGAAAAGTCTTTGTATGTAACATGTAAAGCAGTAAGACACACCAAAATGAGTCCCACATTTGGCTTACTTTATTTATTAAAAAAAAAGACTTAAGAGGCCACCTTGCTGTCTCTGTGTGTGTCACTTTGTATGTGCGTCACTTCCTGGAAACCGATCTTTACGTATATCTTGCCATCTAAGGCCATTTAAACGATGTACCTCGTCCTTCCTCTGAACAGTAATACCACACTGCAGAATTTAAAATTATTCAAGCACGCAGCTTACCATTACTTGAAGGCTTGAACCGACATTCCAGCTGAGGCAATCTTAACGGTTACTTCACAAAGCCATCCCTTCAGTAATACCAACACTGTAGAGTCTACAGTGTGCAGTGTAGACTCCGATTTTGTTGATAATAACCTTAGTATTATTTGCATGCCTGAACTGATCGTCATGAAATTGTGGTGCATACATCTTTCCACCTGAGGTATCCCAATGCTGTACTTCACATGTAGCTCCAACACAGCAGCCTATCATATTTTTGGTGTAATAACTTATAAACCCCCTCCTAAAGGTGTCTCCACATTGTCGTGATGGTGGAGCTTGCGTGACTCTGTGACCTTGAGAGTTATGCCGGCGGTAGTTTAAATACCGGTAGAGTCACCCATGCCGTAAAGGTCAAATGGTAGAGTCCAGACTAAGAGAGATACCGTGGTCCTCCAGGTTGGGAGGTTGGGCATGAGGCTAACAACCTCATCCTGTAAAGCAAAAAGAATTTTGTTCAGAAACCTAACAACCAGCCTCGGGTCATCATGCGTGGGTCCATTCCTATGGCAGCACGCACTGGTTGTGGAGACTGGCTGTAGAGGATGCCAAGGCTCACCCAGGGCTGTAGCGCCGAGTGGTAGGTAGGTCGGTAATGACCTTAATATTATTTTAATGCCTGAACGTATCGCGATGAAACATGGTGTTTATATCATGCCATCTGAAGCCATCTTAATGGCATATTTCATAAATACCTCCTATGAGTAATACCACCATTGCAGCCTCTCAAGTTGTTGAGGTAATAACCTTAACATTACTTGCATGCCTGCCTCGGCCATCACGAAACAATGTCTCATGAGGCACGTTCAACGACGTACCTCACAATTACCACCCTTTGGTAATACCAAGATAATGGCCACTCAAATTCGTGGTGTGGAAGCCATAACCTTGATCCTATCTAAACGCCCATTTCATGGCTATAATGGCCGTTACATTACTCCAATGCAACCCTTTCATACGCATCGTGAAAAATAAACTATCAAAATAGAGTAAAAATAAAGTTACAGTTCCAAACTTATTAAATACCGTATTTTCACGTTTGCAAATCATTTAATTAAATATTTATGTAAGCTTGTACGCTATAACACTTCTTTCCACGGACCTGGTGGAATATGATTTAAAAAGAATGCCGACAGCAAGCTACTAATAAACAAAGCAGTCATCAAACCAATATGGACATACGGAACCCAGCTCTGGGGATGCGCCAGCAAAACAAATATAGATCTCATCCAACGAACCCAATCAAAACTTCTTCGTCTCATCGTAAACGCACCGCGGTTTCGTGTCTAACCACACCATTCACACCGACCTCAAAATTCCATACGTCACAGAAGTCATCAGAGAACACAGCATCAAACACTTCAGCAAATTAGCTAACCACCCAAACCCACTGCTCCAGCCACTTTTACTGCAACACGACCACAGAAGAAGTGGACAAAAGTGGCCAGAGATCTAAAAAGCTGAGGGACGCGTCGATGGAAGTGACCCACTCAAGCCACTGAAGTGTACAATTTTTAACTAATTGTACATAAGACAGCAAATTGACTGAAAGATTGTAGTATCTGATTGTCAATAAAGGAGATAAAAAAAAAAGAATGCCACGTGGCCACATAGAAGGCTGTGGAATTTATGTAGAGCAGCAAGATCTTAAGGCAGTTTCTTTCGGTTTCCGCGGTTTGATATTAAAATATTTTATCCGGCAATGTTATTAATAAATTCTACTGCTACACGCGCAATTCATATGCAACAAAAATGTTGTTTGTAGGGAACATCGCGTTCTCCTTAGCTTTGTACTGAACTTCTTTATGTACAAGTTTGTACAGAGCCACATGTGAAAGTGAATATTACTTTTCAAATTTAGCTCAAGTTAGCATATGTTCACAAATGTTTATACAACTTATGAATTTCATGAAAATCGGTTCAGCGGTTCTCTGGTGCTTCATGTAAGGAGATAAAGACAGGAAAGAGATAATCAGATGGATGGAAGAAGAATTTTAATATGGGCTCTACAGGGTTGTGAAAGCACGCAACACATCTGAAATATTGGGACGTTTTGAATGCTTTGTAAAGGCAGGCCAGATTCCCATTATAAAATATTGCAGTTTAATTTATGTAGCATGTTCTAGCGCATTCATCTGAATACGTTTCAGCATTTATTGACGGTATTGTGTTGGGGAATGTTGTTTATGAGTCTCTGTTGAAACAGGATTTGGCATCAGGGTGGAGTATGCCAGCGCATTCCAATATCCCAGTCTGTCATTTAGTAATAGCCACAAAACGTCAGTTTAACGTAACACTATTCCAGGTAAAATACTTCAAAGGATTGTAAAATGATATAATTTGAATTCACCGTGTTTTTAAATTACATTCTATAAATTTTACGACAGACATCCACAGCACATTTTCTTTTTCTTTAGTTTAATAATAAATTAAGAATATATTTTTTAAAGTATGAAATTGTAAGAAATTTTAGGACCTCTTGATAGAGGATCGTCCCATTACAACGCCTTGTGTGATAAGACAATAAAGAAACAAACAAACAAACTCAGTGGTTTTAGTCAACAAGCGAACTATACCGACCAAGCGACCGCCGCTTGTCGGCGAAGTTAGTGCCAACTTTTGCGGATAGAGCGTGTCGCGTGGTCAGCTCATCGGATCCCCACGGACGTTAATTTCGAGTTTCTAGACCGGAGCCGCTATTTACTAGAAATGGCTCAATTATCCTCACGAGGCTGAGTGGACCCCGTTCCAGACCCACTACTTCTCAGAAAATATGGTAAAGCCGAGAATTGCTCGCGTCGGTGACATTCTTTAAGTCATACGTGTCCCCTGGGTAGTGAAAAATGAGCAAAAAATCTGGCAAAGGTTCCCAAAAGAAAAGTGCAAACTTCTTCAAGATGCAACCAAGCAAGAACTTGAGTGCTCTCTATTGGGAAGCAAGAAGGAAAATGGGTTAAATGATCCCAAATGCAGCAATTAGAAACCAACCAAACAGCCAAACAACTTTGGTACTTATTATACAGACTATTGGATGTGATTTGAATTCATTTCTAACTACAAATTCTATAACTGAACAAATTTTCACTCTGCTTTATCCAGGAACTAACTAGTTTAACCTTAAATATGTAACTCACAGGAACATTTGCATAGTCATACATACAGTAACACTGGTACAGAGTTCATGTACACCTGAATGTATAGCGAAGTTATTCACAGACATGTAAATCTAGCGAATTTTCATTTTACGGACAAAATGGATTTAGAATGCATTGTAAGTGGCCATATACAATTTCCAGGCAATAAGCACAGATGCCGTTTGGATTTTTGTACAAAGTTCCTGGCAACTGATCCAGAGGTCCCGGTTTCGATTCCTGGTGCTACAAGATTTTCTGAGAAGTAGTGGGTCTGGAACGGGGCCAACTTAGCCTCGGGAGGATAACTGAGGAGCTATTTCAAGGAAATAGCGGCTCCGGTCTAGAGAAACGAAATTAACGGCCGTGGGGATTCGTTGAAGTGATCACGCGACACTCCCTATCCGCAGAAGTTGGCACTAATTTCGACCACAAGCGGCGGTGGCTCGGTCGGTATAGTTCACTTGCGGACTCAAGTTTTTTTTTTTTATGTAAGTACACTGACTGGTCTATTCGAATTCTGCGATGTTTCAACGACCATCTCGATCGATTTTTCGACATGAAACGCTGTTATATGCATCACACTAAGGGAAGAACCAAGAACAGAGACACTCCACCGAGAATAGGGGTGGAGAATAACCGTTGAAGAGGAAACGAAGAGAGACGACGGACTAATCAGGTCGCTTCGTCTGAAAGGGCATTATTTGAGAGTGATTGTGATTGTGAGTGTACACGAGTAATCGTCCAATAAACATATTCGTCTAATCCTGAACCCATATTTCTTGTCGCGTTACTCCGTTACATGACAATATAACAGAGTAATCAGTCCTAATATATCGCAGTGCAAGACGTAAAAATCTTTAATGTCATAACCACAAGAAAACTTTGCTTAATATAACTGCTTCCAGCTGCGGACTTTAAGTTTTCCAACTATCGTACTTGAAGCTCATGAAGTTCAAGTTGAGTGTAACTAAATCCGTCAACCCCAACATTCATTCAAAGAGTTGGAAACCGTTTTCTACCAGCTCCTGAAATCTCCTACCGTGTTTGGTCTGGGATGCCCTCTCGCAATGTCAATATTTGGTCAGTGACTAGGGATACAGCAAATTCGAGAAGTTTAAGCTCACTGTTTGTGTCTCGGGGCTGATTGACTGCTTGGTCAGACAGTGAGAACCGTAGAGTGAACACTTTTGCAGATCTCTTCGGACTTAAGAACGAAATGCAGCTGCTGCAGAAGCCAACGCCGGTTTCAGCTTTTGCAACTCAATATAACGAGCTGATATCCTGGGGCGCGCGGTAGCGCAGTTGGTTGAGGCACTATGCCAGAGGCCGGAAGGTCAGGGGTTCAAGTCCCGATGAGGTCAGTGAATTTTTTTCAATTAACCTAATCCTTCCAGCCGCATTATGGGCCTGGGTTCGACTGGGGATCTAACAGGAATGAGTACCAGGAATATTCTTGGGGATGAAGGGCGGACGGCGCGTAGGGCTGACAACCTTACCGCCATCTATGAGCCGATTGTCTAGAAAATGTGGGAACCTCAACATTTCACACCCCTATGAGCCTCCATGGCCCAAACCCACAGTATTAAAGAATGGGACTAATTCATGATACTAAACATCCTTTCCATAACAACGTTAACTACGTATTTTTTCTTTCTATTAAGTTCCTGGGTCTAGTTCGCAGTCTGATCTTCACCTTCTCATCTATTGAATCTCTGTACATGCATTACATTTAACGTTAGCGAGTTCTAAGTTTGAATGCGTCTCTTTCGCCTGGAATTCTCTTGCATCTACTGATGTCAGAAAACTGGAAAACTTCCAGCAGAAATTTGAAGCCCTCTGTTTCAATAATTTATTTAGCCATATCCATCACTGTGATATTTATGCTCTAAACAAAAAAAAAATCCTTATTAAAGATTACTTTGGTTATAAATTCTGCCCTCGTATTTTGGAAACTCTTGGTAATCGAGTTCCTCCTCGATATATTTGAGAGTATTCGGTTCATTGTCTTCTAATCCAGTCCTTTGCTATATGCGCTTCAGCAACTAATGCAGTTTTCAGGGACGCTGACACATTTGGAACAAAAGCTGTTTCCCGTAATGCAGGTTTATAATGATATATTCCAAGCTATTAAAACATTAATCGTATTAAGGATGAGTATATATATGTGATTATATATATAAGTAAGCCGGTCATGGTAGCCGAGCGGTCTAAGGCATGCACTGTTTTCGCTCGCTCGGAAGCCGGGATCGTGGGTTCGAATCCTACTCTAGGCATGTACGTCCGTGTGCTTTTATTCTGTGTTTGTGTTCCTCTGTGTGAGGGTAGAGGCCTTGTGACAGGCTGATCTCCCGTCCAAGGAGTCCTACCGAATGTGTAAGATCTAGAAAAACCGAAGTGAACGGAGTTCATGGAGGTAGGCCTAGGTCCACTGGGGCTGTAGTGCCAAGGGGAAAAAACATGATAAATAGAAATTAGACATAATTTGGTCACATTAGACACATTGGCTGCGAGGTCTGAGGCATTACCCGTCTTCGCCCCCTCAAATACTAGGATCGTGGGTTCGAATCCTACTCTAGGCATGTACGTCCGTGTGCTTTTATTCTGTGTTTGTGTTCTTCTGTGTGTGGGTAGAGGCCTTGTGACAGGCTGATCTCCCGTCCAAGGAGTCCTACCGACTGTGCAAAAAGATTACGAAACTGAAGAATAAGAGGCCAGGGCACCATTGAGTGTTGTAAAGCCATTAATGACTGAATGAATGAAGGTCATATTATTTAGAATACTGGTATAGATCTGTACAGTGCTTGATATATGCCATCAATCGCGCTTTCCTCCATTCTGTGGCCGGGGATCTTATGAATTTCGCTGGTAGCTTTACTCTTGTGTTCTCTGAAAAGAAGCCTGGGCGATTTCCTCGAGATAAGTGTATTATCCAAATAATTTTGTTCCTAATCATAATATTTCAAATTTAATTATGAGTGAAATTTTGGTTGGTTACTAAAAAAAAGGCGTCTGTGTTAGGCAGAGGGAATATTCTATCGGTATAACGCTGGTTCGAGTAGGTGCAGAACTCTGAGAAACATAAGCGTGCATTAGAATCTTATACTTTGAATTTATATGGCTCGTTTTGTATTCTAGATTACAGTGGAAAATCCGAGAGATGGGTATATGAAATTCAAAGAAACAAATAAGGATCAGTAACTGGGAGACGGCTTCTTTACTCCCGTTTCTGATATGCTGAATTTTCCGATTTCCTAAAATAAAATTTTACTTAACCCAAACATTCACATAGAATTAACAGAAATATCTTAAATTTATAATTGGTGCCTGTCAGAATTTTTAACTTAAACTGTAAATGACACAAACTCCGTCCTAAGTGCAACAATTTATTGCAGTTCTTTCGTCTTCCTTTCTTCTACACTACATGTTTCGGCCGCAAATGGCCATCATCAGGTGTATACTCTTACGTAACTGTTACACTGCACTTGGTTTAAAATTTAAAAAACACTAGTCTTCCCAATTGTTCCCTTCTCCGTGCTAACAGGTTTCGATATATCAAAATCCTCCCCGCTGATATATCAGATATGTACAAAATCTTTGTTAACCTACACACGTCAATTTGATTTTCAAAATCTGACACTTTTAAAATCTTCAAATCAAATTTAAGAATTTCTTTAAAATTTTTTCAAATTTTAAAATTTAAAATTCTCAGGGGTATCCCCCCTATTTCTATAGTGCTGCAGCGGCTACATCTTGTTTTCGGCACTGTTCGGGTATTATTCTGTGTAGGCTCCCTGTGTGCGTGCCGCTGCTTATCTTTAATACGTGTGCTCATGCACTACATGTAGTGTATAAGAAAGGAAGACGAAAGAACTACAATAAATTGTTGCACTTAGGACAGAGTTTGTGTCATATATTGTGTAGAGTGTAACAGGATGCTTAAATATAATATTTTAAACTCTAAAATTTCTAAAAATACAAATATTCTTGGGTTGCAAATATTGATATTGCCACGTGTAAGGGGGTACGCGTTACGAAATGACGGGTTCTAGTTCGGATGATTGGATTAATTAACAGCTTGGGTACACTCTCTTTTAATTATACTCAAAATACAGCGCTATCGCTGATTTACACACACTCCATAATTCAATGCTACAGGCACATACACACACATTAGTTCTCTCCTGGTAGTGTAATTAAAACACAGAAACTAGCGCTTCAAATCACTCCAAGTATTACACATATTTGAAGTCTTCCAATCACACGCCAAGTCTTCACATGACGAACTTTCCGTGGCTGTCACTGTCACCTAAACACTCAAACACTCTCAAATACACTCTAACACGCCCCTCTGTTCTGTCTCTAGCTGTCGTTATATAGCCTCCGCACGGCCCACACAGAAAACAGCCTATACTGTTGGAACGTATCCGCCGAGCGATCGCTAGCAACAGTTATGGCGCCATCCGCATAGAAAACGCCGCACTCCCGTTGTTATCTTGCGTGTATTCGGTCGTGAGGCGTTTAAATGTTAGTTACCTAGCAACGCTCTGAGAATCCACTTTAAAATATGTTAATGCGTTCCGTATTATTATTCCATCGAAAGACAGTAATGTCTTGTTATCTTGTTTAAAATATTCTTCCCTTTCCTGAGGCTCAGACAATTTTAAAAGATAATCTCTTAGTAGATTGTTTCTTTGGCACGGTCAAACACGGTAATAAGCTTTCGTGTTCAACAAAAGGCAGAACATTTCTTGGTTATCTGAGGGGTTATTCGCTCCTCAACAATTACTTGTTCTAGGAGTTAGTCACGCTCTTCTCAGCCTAAAATATTCTGTAAACAAAAAATTAATTGCCCGTAACCTACAAACTTGAAATTCAAAATATTAACCGATGTACGTAGATTTATTAGTAACTTTCCTTTCCCAGGGCTAGTAAGTGGAATAAAATATTGTGACACATTTTCAAATTTTAATTATCGTAATGAAGATAAAATATTCTTATATTCATTATAAATATTTTGCGAACAATATAACATTTTGCTAGTAGCTTGAGTTCTACTTAAGCAAACACAGAAAAAAATAATGTCATAATTATAAAACAAATGAAAAATATAACATAATATATGCGGTTCCCTCGCACACAAGAATGGTACGACATGTACAGACTGTCGGGACTATAACAGACCTTGGTATTCTGTTTACTCTAATTCACTGTTCTCTTATTTGCCGAACACAGCGGATGTACAATCATAGGTATGAACTGTCTTCGCTCGCTCGAATACTGGGATCGTGGGTTCCAATCTGACTCAAAGGCATGGATGTCTGTGTGTGCGTTTATTCTATGTTTGTGTTGTCCTGTATGTAGGTAGCGGCCTTGTGACGGGCTGATCACTCGTCCAAGGAGTCCTACTGACTGTGTAAAAATCATTACGAAACTGAAGAAGAGGTCAGGGCCCAACGAAGGGCTGTAGAGCCATTGGTGAATGAATGAATGTTCTGTTACTCAGAGTTTCAAAGTAGCTTCCATGAAGCGTTTCCTTAATTTTACTCCCGAGGCGTCTGAAGAAATGTTCACTTTAGCGGTAGCACTAAGAGGATTGTCTATAACTGCCATCAGTAAGCAAATGATTCTGGTTCGCAGAAATCGTTCATTTAATCAGATCCCACAGAGCTATAAGACTCAAAACGGAGAAAACGAACTACGCAATGAATGAACTTTACAAAGGTTTCTGTTGGCGCTTAAGAGAAATGTACTTTCATTTTCTCCGGAAGCTCATGGTCGCTCAAGAAGCTTTGCTATAACAAGCGAGCCTAATGTCACTGTCGAGTAGTTAGTGTCTATGCTTCTGAAGGTCACTGCTTAATATCTTGGTCTACATACTGATTATACGTAGTGAAGGGTTTCGCAGGTTCACCCAAATTATCTTTGCAAATTCGAGATATTATAATGTGGAGGTTCCGCTTCTTTGTGCGTTCTTTAGGACCCATTCATTATTCGTGAACCAGCATAACATTCGACCGCACATGATGGGCGGAAGTAAATAAAAACATTAAATAAGCGAGAAAGTGAAACAAAGCCTGCTTTGAAAGAGAGAAAAAAAACGAACAGTTCAACAGAAGCAAAAAAGTTTATTTAAGTGATTACCTTACAAGTATTTCGTTCATTCATGAAAGCATAGTTCTCGTAAAAAGCTAATTTTTCACGGTGAGTTGTTGTTAGTCCCACCCCATAATTAGGAGCTTCATAACTTGTACTCTTCTCCAAGTATAATTTTCTTTTTTTTTAAATTCGTTTAGTGGGGGGTGGAGTCCAACTGGGTCCACTCGGCACGGCGGCCTCTGATTGGCCTACTGTGGCCTCCCCGGGTGATTATGAAGATGGTGAATTTTGTGGAATGAAGATTGGTAGGGTAAAAAGAAGTACTCGGAGAAACTCTGCTCCAGCGCCAATTTGTCCACCACAAATCCCACTTGAACACATCAGGGATTTAACCCGGGACGCCGCGGTGGGAAGCCAGCGACTAACCGCTTGCGCTATGGCGCGGCCCCTAGTTCTTAGTTACCGATCACAGTGTTCGCGCGGTGTAAGACATGAAGTGTCTTGGATTGCTCGAAAGCTTGGATCATGGGTTCGAATCTCATTCAAGGCATTCATGTCTCTCTGCGTTTATTCTGTGTGTAGGTAGCGACCTTGCGACGGGCTGATCCCCCGTCCGAGTCCTACCGACTGTGTATAGAATTAAGGAACTGAAAAAAAGGTCAAGGTCCAAGAAAGGGCTGTAGAGCCATAGACAGATGTTCTTAGCTTATTTATCAATGTTTTTAATGACCTAATTTCTGCAAACATAACCTCGAGTGGGTGGGTGGCAGTGAAGGATGAAGTTGGATCGATGTTTAAGAGATATATCGTGGCCAATTTTACTTATTATCCCAGCACTTACATGGCGGAACTAAAGAGAATCATAAAAAATATTAGCATAAACAGTCTAGACGAAGGATCGAATACGGAGCAATATCGCACCTACGCAAATATATTCAGTTTGATTAATGTGAAAGCCGTTCCAGGAAATGTACAAGTTGCTACACACATCAGGTTCAGAAGAGCGTTCAAATGACCCCTCATGAACATGGATGAGGCGCCTGCTGAACTGCATCCCGCACATCATGCGGATAGCTTTCAAATGGTGCGAGGATCCCTGTTTTATGCTTAACTTCCGGTTTCACAGGTGTGAAATAACGACCGCAATTTCTTCCTTCCCGTTTTCTTTCTTTTTACTCTTTCGTCTCTTCATTTCTTCTTTATTTTCTTTCATTTGTTATCAAAGTCACTTCACTACTTGACGTTCGGTCAATCAGTCACTATTTGTTGGTTTCGAGACCCATCAGAGGCTCATGACCAGATATTAGTCTTGGAGTGGACAGTTACGGTTTTGTCCTCTCTGGGGAGACGACGTGTCTGCTCCTTGTCAGTGGTTACAGTCAATTACACTCCTTATTTCGTTCGTCCTTGTCTAAAATCTATGTCACAAACTTTGCAATTGTACAAATATACATAACACTATCGAACGCCTCTGTGGTGTAGTGGTCAGAGTTCCTGGCTACAGATCCAGAGGTCCGGGTTGGATTCCCGGCGCTACCAGATTTTCTGAGAAATAGTGGGTCTGGAACGGGGTCCACTCAGCCTCGTGAGGATTACTGAAGAGCGGCTTGAATGGAAAAGTAGTGGATTCGGTCTAGGAAACCGAAATTAACGGCCGTGAGGATTCGTTGCGATGACCACGCGACACCCTCTATCCGCTAAAGTTGGCACTAACTTCGCCGACAAGCGGCGGTCGCTCGATCGGTATAGTTTGCTTGCGGACTAAAACCACGGAATTATAAGTTACATGACGCTATTTACAATATATTTCTGTCATTCCAGGCTTTGAACAGCACATTGTGCCTTCTGCAGATCAAGTATTCTATATGTAGGTCTATTCTGCTAAATGTAGTGAACAGTCTCTCCTAATTGTGAGCGCAATGTTCTTCTCAAATAAATTAAGAATGGCAAAGTACAAATTTTACTAAGCTAAAAGTAATTAGGCCTGTTCTTTCTTGAACCATCGCAATGAATTTTAGTTTCCTCTCTACAAAGATACCATGCACTAGAGGCAGTTTTACAGTACCGTTCTCTTCCTGTCCTCGTAACTAGGGACTTTTTTTGTAGAGATATTAATTCCATACGGCGTTACAGACAATATTGAGAACTGACTGACAAACGACTGTCTTCGCTCGCTTGGAAACCGGGATCGTGGGTTCGAATCCCACTCAGGGCATGGATGTTTAGTTTGTGTGTGTGCGTTTTTCTGTGTTCGTGTACAGGTATAGGCCTTGCTACCAGCTGATCACCCGCCCAAGGTGTCCTACCGAATGTGTAAGATCTAGAAAAACCGAAGTGAACGGAGATGTTCATGGAGGTAGGCCTAGGCCCACTGGGGCTGTAGTGCCAAGGGAAAAAAACTGACAAAGGAAACTATATAAAGCAGAGTCCTTGTGATGCAGAGAATTGCTCTGTTAGTGAAGAATGGATCTATGAAATCCAAACAAGGTATATGGTGTGTATAAAAGTATGGCTGCCTACACAACAATATTCTGTCTTTAAAAAAAATAGACACTATTGTATCAACATTTGATTTTATTAACGCTACATGTTTCGACCCTTATACTGGGTCATCATCAGGCGTACAATGATACCAGACTCATTTGTTGAGTTACATCTAACAATTTGCATCTAATTCTTCAATAAGGATCCTTATTGTGTCCTTGAGTGTTTTTTTAAATGCATAAATCCAAACACCCCTCGTTGGTGTCTCCACCTAATCGTGGTGAGGGGGTTTGAGTATGCCAAGGACCCTGAGAGCTATACCAGCGGTAGCGTAGCTACTGGCAGGGCCTCCCTTGCTGGACAGGTCAAAGGGTAGGCATCAGACGAAGAGAGACACCAAAAACTGATGCCGGAAGCAGCGTCATCAG
>NW_019743661.1:140083-149693 GCF_002891405.2 Cryptotermes secundus
AACACCCTCACCACGATAAGGTGGAGACACCAACGAGGGGCATTAACGTATATATATATATATATATATATTGTTTTCGGGCATTATCCATTGTCCTGTCTTTAACTAAAACAATGTTATGTATATTTTTCAAAACAACGTTTCGGAGACTGGATTCTGTCTGCGTCTTCAGGTAAAACCTACTCAGTTGGGCCTAATCGTTTTCAGATAAAGACAGGACAATGGATAATGTCCAGAAACACAATATTTGTACTGATGCACCATCGTCAGTAACGTTTGTATTTTATTTAGTTCACTGACGTGTTAATAAAACCCCTTCACTGGTCCCTATCCTGAGCCAAGAGTCTCTAGTCAACAATCTCCCACCCTACAGCTTTAAGACTGTTCTTAACAATATTATCCTATATGTTTATACGTATTGCAAGCGGTCTCTTTCTTTCAGGATCACATACCAAAGCTTTGTCCGAGATTTTCGTCTCTATCACCCTTCATAAAGGCCCTGCTCACCTAATCCGTCTTGACTTTCTCATCATAATAATATAAGAAAAGGCTGGATATTGAGCCGTTCCAGATCATGAATTTTTCCCTAGCCTCGTATTTTCTTCCTCTTAAAAAAAAAATAAAAATACTAAACTCCGTGGTTGTATTCCGCAAGCGAACTATACCGACCGAGCGACCGCCGCTTGTCGGCGAAGTTAGTGCAAACCTTTGCGGAGAGAGGGTGTCACGTGGTCAGCGTAACGGATCCCCACGGCCGTTAATTTCGGTTTTCTAGAACGGAGCCGCTATTTCTTTGAAATAGCTTCTCAATTATCAGCACAAGGTTGAGTGGACCCTGTTCCAGAACCACTACGTTTCAGAAAATCTGGTAGCGCCGGGAGTCGAACCCGGGACCTCTGGATCTGTAACCAGGAATTCTGACCAGCTCCAGATATTCTTCTCATAACTAGGCTTTCAATTATTGAGAGTCTATATTCTTCCATTAATCCGAGAGACCGAGTTTAACATCCAAACAGGAAAACAGCAAAGATAAGGGTTTTGTAGTCTTAATACTTTTAAACAGAGGACAGGAAAACAATTTACTGTATATAATATGCAGATGACAATGTAAAGTTTAAATAAAATGTAACAGTTTGTGACGATGGTACAGTAATACAATTATTGCGTGTCTGGATGTTATTTAGCGCCCTGTTTTTATTTTAAACACGCAAGGTTTTCGACACTTTATTCTGTCGCCGTCTTCAGGTGGAACTCAGTTGGGCCTATTCGATAGAGCTAGTCTAGGACGATGGATAACGTCCAGAAACAAAATAATTGGATTTAACTTTTAGTTTTACTACTCGAAGGTTTTGTGTGTGTATAATACTACGTGCCAGGAAAATATATACGCTCATTATAAGGCAAGTCAATCTTAACTACATAGATTGCAATAGATCTAGATTCTCGGGTTGTAATGTAAGTTGTTAGGGGTCGAAGGCTGTGACAAATGAATTATGAGAGAGACCATGGACGTGGGGTCCGTGACAGATTCTAACATCGCAGACAGACTCTATGAATCATTGATCAGTTAAACACAGCAGCTACACCGGACCACATCTTGCAACAAGCGTCCGTTACAATTCAGCTGTTTCCTCCTCCTCACTGGACTGGCCGAAGAAGCTGCCCTGCCACTGAAGTGGATGGGAACGAAGCACTTCCAACCCACGTCTCACACTTCTATTTCTTATGAAGCTTTCGGCTGAGGGTGTTTGGGAACAGGGTGCTGAGGAGAATATTTGGACCGAAGAGAGATGAAGTTATGGGAGATCATATTAAAAAAAGTAAAGGCATCAGGCCTTGGAGGCCCATAGGGTTGTGAGATGTTGAGGTTTCCACATTTTCTAGACAATCGGCTCATAGATGGCGGTAAGGTTGTCAGCCCTAAGCGCCGGCAACGCTTTACTCCCCAGGGAAATTATTTAATTAATGCCTGATACTCATTTCTGTTTGAGGCTGAGTCAACCCCAGGGCTACAGAGGGGCTGGAAGGATTAGGACAGTTGAAAAAATTCAATGACCTCATCGGGATTCGATTCTGCGACCTTCGGGCTTGTAGTATAGTGCTTCAACCAACTACGATACCGCGTGCCCCCATAGAAGAGTGCAGCAAACTACATAATGAGGAGCTTCATAACTTGTACTCTTCTCCAAGTATAATTAGAATGATTATGGAAGGAGGATAAAATCGGCAGGGCATGTAGCACGAATGGGGGCGAAAAGGAATGAATATAGGATATTTGTGGAAAAGTTAGAAAGAAAGAGACCACTAGGAAGATCAAGATGTAGGTGGGTGGACAATATTAAAATGGATCTTAGAGAGATAGGTTGGGATGGTATGGAGTGGATCGATCTGGCTCAGGATAGGGACAGGTGGAGGGCTTTGTGAATACGGTAATCAACATTCGGGTTCCAAAAAATACTGGGGAATTCTTGAGTAGCTGCACAATTGGAGGCTTCTTACGAAGGGCTCAGCTCCATGAGTGAGTGATGAGTTCTTCGTTTCGCTGTCAAGGCGTGAATACTATTTCATTGTTAGGATACCGAAGGAACGGAATATCACCTTCAGAATTCCATTACAGAGCTGTCCACGTCGCTTTGTTCCTTATTCTGTTCCCTCATTACACCACTGGTTCCAGAACAAGTATCGTTATAATTGTTTTGTGAAACCCAATACGGAGAACTTGCCGGTGTGCCATCCTATCTTGATTGACTGTTCTTTAATTCGTGAAATGGGGTGAGGACTGCCTCTGTGGTCTAGTGGTCAGAGTTCCTGGCTACAGATCCAGGGGTCCGGGTCCGATTCACGGCGCTACCAGATTTTCTGAGAAGTAGTGGGTCTGGAACGGGGTCCACTCAGCCTCGTGAGGATAACTGGGGAGCTATATCAATAAAATAGCGGCTCCGGTTTAGAAAAACTAGATGAACGGCCGTGGGGATCCGTTTCCCTGACCACGTGACACCATCTATCCGCAAAAGTTTGCAATAACTTCGCCGACAAGTGGCGGTCGCTCGGTCGGTATAGTTCGCTTGGGGACTATGGCTCACGGAGTGTGTTTTATTTGTTGATGGGTTGAGACCGAGACCACGCTGTTGGACCCATTGTACCAGCCCCCGGATGACAGATGAGTATGGACCAGTCGATGGAATGAGAATCGCCAGATGAAACCGAAGTACTTTGAGAAAGCCTCTCCCAATGCCACTTTGTCCACCACAAATCTCACATGACCTGACCTGCAATCGAACCCAGGGCATCAAGGTGAGAAGCGGGTGACTAATCGCCGGAGTTGTGGCACGAAACACTATCTCCACCGAATTCTTGTAGAGAAACTGTTAGTTGCTCAGCCAATCAATGATCCTTTCACTCCAAATGGAATTCGTAGCCTCATTACTGTGTTCAAAATAGGCCGCTACTGGTCCTAGTCTTAGCTGTGTTACTCTAGTTCACATACGTTAAATCCTTTTAAGCTCTGCTTTAATATTATCATCCCTTCTACGTGTACGTCTTTGTCAAAGCACCACCGAGAGGACAACTGTAGTTGTTGTAGTCCTTTATACACATCATATATCGACCTAATCGTATATATTTTAACGTGTCCTCCATTGCGCAACACGTCACAATATATACAGGATGTTCAATCAAGGAGGAAACTTCGCAACACCGTTGACCGGGTCCAATATTCCTCACAGATTGCTGCTGTAACTGTTATTGTAACGGCGCGCGTTTATCAGCGCTGATGACTCATTCTGCTATCAGCAGTTACAGCAGCAATCTGTGAGGAATGTTGGGCTGGATCAGCGGCGTTGCCAAGTTTCCTCCTTAACTGAACNCACCACAGTAACAATTCAATTCACGACGGCGTTGGAAGTGTCAGACAAAAAAGTATTAAATGGTATTTCCAAAGATGATTACAGTAAGTAGGTTTAATTGCTATCAGAATTATATTCTGTTTAAAAATACGAACCGTTACAGATTTATTCCATTGCCGAGGCAATTCTTCGATATTCCAAAGAGAAATAATGAATTTGCGAACAAGTAACCTCCGTATCTTTCCGTCTACATGAATCCTTGCATCTGCAACATAATGACAGCTGAACATTCATAACGTTTCAGTTATTTTTTCGGTAGCAATTTCAACTTTATGAACTTTATTTCCAGTCCCAACGTTTTAGCAATAACTTATATATTGCAAGTTATGTAAATTCACCTGCAGTATGACAGTTCAGTAACTTATTGGAGAAATATCTTCGTCTTCTTACGTATGTGGAATCCGCTAGCAAATTACCATTATCCCTTTGATCATCCTGTGATGATATCCGTTTTTATTTTGAAGTTTACTCCTCTACATACCTATCCCTAATATCTTTATTTTAACCGTGTTTTTCCATGTCACTGATTTCCCTCGACGTAACAATTTTCTCGTTATGAACGAGATTTATCACAGAGGGACACCATCCTCCTCTACTCTGTGTAATTAAGGTGTTTATCAATGCCATGAAACCACAAATAATTTGTGACCGTATGTCAGAAACAGTCCTTCCTAAGTATAAACGGATGCAACATACTGTCACGTGTTTGGAATCCAGAAGAGTTACTTCCACGGAAACGCTAGAACAGACCGTTGCGTAGGAAGTAACAGTAGCAGTATTGTAATTCTAACAGTGAGTCTCCACGATTACAACAGAAGGTTCACTGCGTAGCAACGGCCGCGGATATATAAGAAGGTAATGCAATCGCCGAGACAGCCTTGAGATAGTCGCCGTTGAAGACAGTTGAAGCATTGTAGTTCTGACTCTAATTAAGCGTGGATGAATGAGTTCAATAGATAATCATTGAATCTGAAGGCTACGTGAAGTCATTAGTCGCGTGAAATACCCAACACGTGACAATACGTATAAAAAATGTTTTTACTCACATAGAACTCATAACGGGAATTATGAAGGTATCTCCTTGCATTATCCAGAGAGCAAGAGAAGAGATCCTTAATGAGTAAAGTTGGTGCAGTCAATGTTAACCAGAAATCTATTTGCCTTCCACAGAAAAGCCACAGACGCCTTGCAGAGTAGGTTATTACTACCAGGGGAATTCCCGAAACGATTCACGATCGATTCCCTATACTCACCCAGTCTTTCCAATTTACAAAACCTAATCACTGTCTCACAGGAGTTCGGAGTAACTTAGTCAGTAATGGGGCGCGCCATAGCTCAAGAGGTTAGTCGCTGGCTTTCCACCGCGGCGGACCGGGTTCGATCCCGGGTCTGGTCAAGTGGGATTTGTGTTCCAGCTGGCAAAGACATTTCATGCCTTAGACCACGCGGCTATGATCGGCAATGTAAGTGACGCAAATTCGATGGGCTATAGTTGTTTAACTTCTGGGCACTCAAGCCGTCGATATTCCAGACCGCGATCAGTTTGCCCAGGAAGAATTAAACATGAACTCAATACACTTTCATAGTCACATGGGCTCGGCTACGTTTCTTCAGCGCTTATCGTATTTTAAACCGAATAGTTAATACACAGGACATAGTGCTTGTTTAATGCAGTAGTACGATTGTACAGAGTACAGTCGCTGTTGTACCGCAATATTCACCTCCCGGGATGTAGCCTCCGACCCCATAAATTTGCCTTTCAAATAGGCGTTCTCTTACGGATAGAAATCAATGGGCACACTGTTCCCATATAGTGTATAATGGTACAGACTGCTCCATAAAACAAGCAATTATTTTGCGTTCCTCTTTCAATGTGCTTCAAGTGGATACGTACGGGGGAGGAAGTGTCCTCCTGTTTGCGTGCTGTACCTAAAAAACTGCTGATTGGGTTCTGACTAAACCATGCAATGGACGTTAATAATTAAAAATATGAAATGAACTTTATAAAACATATTTTCAGTGTTTAACGCTACAGCAATGACAGAATAAACACACGAGATATGTTGTATGAAATCCGTTCATAGACCAGTCCTGATTTTGAAGGTAACAGCTGCATACATACATACAAACATGCATACACACATAAAATACATATAGAAAGTATAGCATATATATATATATTGCATTCCGCTGATTCAGATTTAGTCAAATTAACCGTAGGATATGAAATTAGTCACAAAAGCACAGAACATATATGAAGAGTACAAGTGAGGTTTACATATAAGAATCAATGTAAGAAAAATGTAGAACTGTCCCTGTAACAGCCCTTCAGGGCCCATAGGGTTGTGAGACGTTGAGGGTCCCACATTTTCTAGGCAATCGGCTCAAAGATGGCGGTAAGGTTGTCAGCCTTACGCGCCGGCCGCGCTTTACTCCCCAGAAAGATTCCTGGTACTCATTTCTGTTAGAGGCCGAGTCCACCCTAGGGCCATAGCGAGGCTGCAAGGATTAGGCCAACTGAAAAATCCAACGATCTCATGGTGAATCGAACCTGTGACCTTCCGCCTTGTAACATAATGCCTCAACCAACTATGCTATATTAAATATAAAATACACAGAGGGTTCACACTTCTCACTCATACTACTCATACGCACTTTGAGTAGATATGAGTCATTTTTAGATAACAGAAAGTAATCAACAGAGTAGAATGCGTCTGTCCTCGCCTGGCCAAAAAGTGTCTTCTCTGTCATAGAACCCGAGGGTTCAGTAGAAAGCCTTTTCTTCAAGATGTGTTTTAATGTGTTATCCTCATAACTACGTCCATATACCGAACGAGACGGTGTATCGATAAGGCACTAGAATCGTATTCATGAGTACGGGGTTCGAATATCAGCCGAGACTGGCTAGCCTAACTAAAGATTTTATTTTTTTTTTCGACTGCCCCTTGAGACAAATTCCGGAACAGAAAAATGACTGGACCACAGCCGTTTCCTACCAGATAGAGTGAATCCATCTTTCATTTATCGTTCTGCCATCCGCCGCTATGGAAAATGGCTGCTGTCAGCGTCGCAGAGTAAACTGAAAAACTCTATTCAGATCTTTGCAGTGGCGTCTTCCGTCAGATTAAAATTTATCATCACTCCCATGCGTGCTTCATACTCTGCCTAACAAATCCGTCATAATTTGCTAAACTTCAAAATTTTTAGTGCCTCAAGGTGAAAAATATGAAATATAATATTATTATTAATATATTATGGATGTGTATTGTCTTTCTCATCACATAATGGAATAACCATTCGAAATGTATTTATTTTATTTTTCTCACCGTTAATGATAACTTAATTTTTCTTGGAATTATTATTAATGTAATGCCATTATATAGTCTGTCTTATTTGTATTTGTTTTTGGTTATATGTGTATTTCTGGGTACTCATGCCGACTTTGTTATTGGCCTCTGTGCTGTTAAGTTTGCTCGTAAATAAACACGAATTGAATTATTATTATTACTATCATCATGATTATCATGAAGGGGGAGAAGAGAGTGGAATAATTCACTTATTTTTTAAATTTGTTGGTCATTCCTTGAAGCTTTCAGTGGAATAAAAAAATAAACAGAAATGATGACAAATAACAATTTCCCTCAATCATAATTTGGCATGTGCCTTCACAAGAATTTAAGATAACTGGATTTCAAGTAACAAATACACTCAATACTTACTCCTACAATATCTCGACAGCAGCAGCAGGATGTTGTACTCTATAACAATGTACTCAGTGTTTCAAAATGTTTCAATTACTCTAGCAGAATTCTGCCTCGTTTATACATTCAGCGAAGTGGATACAGATTAAGACCTCACGTTCATCTCCTTCTACCGGGCACAAGCCATTAATACAGAAACAGTCTTAGAGTAAACCGGAAGTGTAGCAGCGCCACGGAAGCGGTTCGGAATAAATCAGAGTTAGCAGATGCACGTTCATATTAACATATACCAGAAAACCGTTTTCTCAAGCAACGTGTAAAGCGGCTCGTATGATACAAGTTACTTAAGGAAGTGCAGGTACTAACTGTGGATGTAATTTCAGACAATGGTTAAAATATTAAGTATGATACAAACAAAACGAAACAAACTCCATGGTTTTAGTCCGCAAGCGAACTATATTGACCGAGGGACCGCCGCTTGCCGGCGAAGTTAGTGCCAACTTTTTCGGACAGAGGGTGTCGCGTGGTCAGTGCAACAAATCCCCACGGCCTTTAATGTCGGTTTTCTAGACCGGAGCCGCTACTTTTCCATTCAGGTAGCTCCTCAATTATCTTCACGAGGCTGAGTATACGTCATGATACACAGAATTAAAAATCAACAGATTTTAATTCTATTTGGTTTTCTTTCTGTTGTTTTATTATGATCTTTAATCTCTAATATTGAAACTGAAGAAATAACTGATCGTGAAATAAATATTTTTATAGTGCGTATCCTGTTGTGTGTCATAATTATGTGGTTAGGTAACGTATCCGTCAAAACAACAAGGAAAATGGCATTACAATTAAGATCAATATCACAAAGACTGAATTTTACTGTTTACCGCTACATGTTTCGGTCCTCATGGAACCATCATCAGGTAATGTACACAATAAATATGATAAAGTTAACTGAAATCGCAATAAGGATCCATATTGTGGTGCAACGCGTCTGTATTGTAAATTTTTAAAAATTATGCCTAGTGTTATGGTAAGAATTACAATATAGAGAAATATGAGAAAGGTATTAGCTAAGCATTTCTGGGGTGACGTCATTACACCTGTGCTTGTTTTTACCGAGCCACTGCCTAGAAACGGGCTGCACAAACCCGTTGTTCTATTGTTGCGTGTTTGACCGTGTTTATGGAGCCGTTGCCTAGCAATGCGTTGACGTGTCATCAGTTTCTCTCTGCTCTCGGTTAATTTACAGTACTTCCCTCAAAGCCGAGAACATAACTTCTTTCCGTGAAACTTGCCTTATCAGCGATAAATTTAGGTATAATATAGTAATTTTTGATAAATTTTTTGTATAGCCATCAAACAAATTTCTTTAGCCTAAAATATAAGAAATTCACAAAGCAAGCGCATGTAAGTCCAAAAGAGGAGCACACAAATCAGTAACTGGTAGCTTCTTCACCGCAATATATTTTTATACATAGAATAGCTTGCTCAAAAATTAGAATTCAGTTCACAGATCAAGGAGAGAATTTGAAAAATTCGTTTTCAATCAGCTGTCACTGAAGGTACACAGATTTCACGGAAATCTCGTCTTGTGACAAACGTATCTTTGAATCCATGTTGCGCCGTAAAAGAACGTATATTATTGTCAATCTGAAAATCTCTGATCGTGTGTCATCACAAGATTATGATGTGTTATCATTACAAATTTTGTAGGTTAATTTTCCTACAGAAACTAAAATCCCTCTTCTATTGAAGAAATTCCTCCCCCCCCCACTTTTACGGAACATGCAGGTTTATTACCGTTATCACAAGAGCCCTCTCCGGAACTGTTACGACCCAAAACCACTCCGCCGTTAAGAACAGGAAAATTTGTTGATACTGCAAAAAGTTAAGCATGGAACGTGGAAAGGAGTTGTCTATGCACGGTGGAACAGAATTTCGAAAAACGTGCAGCGGGAGGGGAACAACCCCCCCCCCCCGTCTGGGGACGGGGGCGGGCGCGCCCCA
>NW_019743661.1:149991-156350 GCF_002891405.2 Cryptotermes secundus
CTACTGAAACACACCGTAGGACGTAGGATTACTTTCTAACACGGCTGTGACGTATCACTGAAGAAAGCGATACAATCTATCCGCACCTGGTAGGTCCTGAGTGTGATCTTATGTTCTGGTGTCAGAACCCGTACAGAGAATGAGACAGGGGTTTAGCCGGGGACCATGTAAAAAGCTCCTCCCACTCATGTTTAAAATAGGTAAGTAGGGACAGTACGCTTGGTTAGGCCACGCTGCTACAAGTAACGTTATCAAAGGATTTTTTTTTCAGAGTAAATTTCCATCTCGGTGACATGCTTTATAAATTTCGGAATTGGAATTTCTCACATTCACTGGATTAGCCAATATCTCATATTTTCAAATATTGCTAATATTTTACGCCGAAGATTCCTTATCTGCCCAAAAGTTCGATGTAGCGACTGGCTGGACGACCGAGGGATCGGAGTTCGAGTTCCAGTGGGTTTAAGAATTCTCACTTCTACATGTCGTTCAGACCGGCTCTGGGGTCCACCAAACCTCCTATGAAATAGGTACCGGTGGCTCTTTCCCCAGGTTAAAGCGGCCGGGACGTGAAACTGACCACTCACTTCCAATCAATGCCGAGATCACGAAACGTGGTTCTATACATCCACTCTCCTGTACGCCTTCATGACGTAGTGCTTAATTAAGCACAGGGACAACTTCAAATTTTTTACCTTATCTGCCCAAAAGTAAAGCTGCAGGACCAAATCTTGTCGGCTTCTTCTTCAGTGTATTGTACAGGGAGCGTATTTCAAGGAATTTAATATATTTATCGCACAATACTGCACAGAGTAAAGGGTAAGGGTAAAGATTTCCCTGTGCTTAACTAATTAAGCACTACACCATGAAGGCGTATGGGGGAGTGGATGTATAGACCCACATTTTCTTGACTTCCACACTAATTGGAGGAGAGTCGACAGCTCCACGTCCCTTCCGCTTTACCCCCGGGCAAAGAGACCCCGGTACCCATTCGAGAAGGGGCTGGGTGGGCCCCAGAGCCGGTCTGGACGATTTGGATAAGTGAAAATTTTTGACCTTCCCAGGCCTCTAAATCCGCCCCCTCGGTCGTCCAGCCCGTAACCAGTCGCTATACCGACTGCGCTACCCCGGCTCATTTACTGATGGTTAGAAATACGAGAAGTAACGGCCTTTCTTTGGTACCCCTAGAAGTACTGAAATCACAACTTTATATCTCTGAATGTATTGGAAACCATTATTCGAGTTTCCGAACTTATTCGATATTAAAAATATCTCTTATTAGGCTCAGAATTATTCTTTTTTTTTTACTCTGCCCACCGTCCGGTATTCTAGAAACTAGAGAACACAACGTTTCTGAAATTGAATCTGTTTCCGTCATCGGGTGAGGGTGAGACACCTACTCTTGTTGGGGCCCTTAGAAAGCATTAACCTCAATCACTGTTCCATAAATTTCTACTTGCTTTTCTGTCTTAGTTCCACGCTTGTGAGTACTTTATCACAATTTTTATTGCATATTTTCTTGTTACCCCCCTCCGAGTTAGCCTCAGGTAATTAAACGGCTGCAATGAATCTGACAGGGGCTGTCCAGTGGCTGACTTTAGCTCTTTCTAAGGGACGGACCCAACTGAGTAGGCGTATTCTTCCTCCTCACCTGAGGAAGGAAACAGATCCAGTTTCCGAAACGTTGTCTTTTCTAGCTTCTATAATATCGGAAGAATATTACACACCATCGTCAGAACCCTTTGGAATCTCATTACAGCCAAATTTGTATGTGATATTGTGCGAAGGTAGGAATCATATTTTGTAATGGTCGTAAGAAAAAAAATCTCTGAATTACTGCGCCCTTCCATGTGAGTTAAAACTTTCATTAGTCTAAAAGCAGAAGTACAGTCCTGTTTGATTGGTTTACATCTGTAAACTTGAAAAGAAAATACAGAAAACATCAAAAGGAACGTCTGAATCCACATTACTTCAAGAAAAAATGCAAAGTTTATAAATATTAGGTAGCATTCCAAGTCGAAATATATTGTTTGAGTATTAATTCCTACCTTGGAGATGGAGGCAGTATGTTCCCCAAAGACAACGGTACCTGTCCCCCAGACTATACGGTGTCATAAGTCACAATGTCGTAATATGAAACTTCTCCGCCATTATAATTTCAGACCTAATTATTCCTACAGGTTGACAATTTCAGTCTGTTATTAAAAGGGCGTTAAAAATCAAAATGCCTTCATGTAGTACTATTTACCGGTCATAGGTAACTTCATGATTGAAGCATTTTCTCAGCATACTTTTCTGGCTTATAAGCCGGTATAGCGAGTGGCTACGGGCTGGACGACCAAGGGGTCGGAGGTTGAGTCCCGATGGAGGCAAGATTTTTCACTTTTCTATGTGGTCCAGACTGGCTCTGGGGCCCACCGAGCCTATCCAGTGGGTACCTAGTGTAAAGAGGCCGAGGCGTGAAGCTGACCATTCCCCTCCAACTAATGCCGAGGTCAAGAAAACGTGATCTATACATCCACTCCACCATACGCCTTCATGGCGTAGTGCTTAATTAGTTAAGCAGAGGGACAACTTTACCTTTCTACCTTTTACTTTTCTTGTTTTGAAAAAATAAATGTAGGCTTATGCAGTCGCCTTGCTGTGTTTGTGTCTGTATGATTATCCCCCTTATCAACTTCTGATTGCATGAACTACATGAACTACATCTTCATGAAACTTGGTACGTATATGATGGCGTCTGAGCTCATCTCAACGGTTTACTTCATAAATCCCTCACATCGGTATGTGTGTCTGTACTTATATCCCCCTTACCGCTGCTACGCAACGGCTCGGTAAACATTTCGCCATGGCAAAGAATACACGAAACAATAGAAGAATTGTAGCATATATCGTTTTCCCTGCGGTCTGTGTCGTATCGAAGGAGGATCTGTAGATTTTCCTGTGTAATCCCCTGTCGCTGCTAGGCAACAGTTCGATAAACAATTTCCCACGGCAATTAATATTGTTGGAGGCGACATCTTCCATGTTTCCCGTGCAATATCAAAGTAAAGTACGCGATTAGTTCTTCCCAGAACTTCTTGTTGTGTTTTCAAATATTTTTCAGCGAGCCAATTTTTTTCATGGCCGATCATCTGAAGAACAAATGACACGCTTCTAAGGATACGATTTGGTATGATTTTGGATTTTTCTTGTCCAACAATTAAGCTAATGTGAAATTCTATCGTTGTGTTCTGCATCATGTATTAGTGATGATGATGATGGTGATAATAATAATAGCAGTTATAATAACCCACTAGAACCCGGATAATGCACCAGATCCTGTGTACTGTCTGCAATCTGCTAATGGACGGTAAGCCCTATTACACGTTCATGCCACTTGCTTCGTTCGCAGGAAATTACACAATCAATTAATCTGGAATTTTATTGTTTCTCCTAATAGCACTGCAACCGTTAACACATCTGATGATGCACTTACTGACAATCAAATGAAGGAAAGGCAGATCACATAAAGGTATAAATGACACAATTAATTAACATAAAGAAAAATATGAAAACAGGAAGCGTTTCCAATGCCATTTCGGTGTGTTAACCGCTGGTTTATAGGAAACGCACAAACCCGTTAAACAAACATTGCAATTTGAATTATTAAGCAAACAGTTCTGTAAGTACAGACAAACGTAATCTAAACTAAGTTTAAAGATATCTGACGATATTGTAAAACAAAAATTAACGCTACTCTCTTGGAGTCTGCTGCATTTATTTACATAAAATATAAAAGGTAAGAAGGTAAAGTTGTTCCTTTGCTTAACCAATTAAGCACTAAGCCATGAAGGCGTATGGGGAAGTGGATATGTGGATCAACGTTTTCTTGATCTTGGCACTAATTTCAGGCCACGGCCCCGGGCGCTTTAACCCCGGGGAAAGAACCCCTGGTACACATTGGACAGGAGGCTGGCTGGACCCCAGAGCCGGTTTGGACGACAGGGAGAAGAGAAAATTCTTGACGCTACCGGGGTTCGAACTCTGACTCGTCGGTTGTCCAGCCCGTAGGCAGTCGCTATACCGGCTGAGCTATCCTGCCTCCTATTTACATAAAATATGGGATTCGGAAATTGAATCCGACGTCAAGTGGGCAGAATAGAGGAAACTCATATTTCTTGTGCCCCTAGGTACAGGTAGGGAGAGCAACCCAACGTCGTTTTTCTATAAAACTAGGAGAATGCTGTAATAAAGGAAATCTAGCCATTGACGTCGCAAGCTGACAGTTCCATATTGTTCGAAGTCTAACAGAAGCCATGCATCAATAGAAACTGATGGTGATGATGATGTGAGTACTGGATTTCAGGAGCACGCGGTAGCGTAGTTGGTTGAGGCACTATGCTACAAGCCGAAAGGTCGTGGGTTTGATTCCCGATGAGGTAATCAGAATTTTCAATTCACCTAAACTTTCCAGAGCCTGAGATCAACTCAGCCTCTAACAGAAATGAGCCACAGGAATTCTCCTGGGGGTAAAGGGTGGCCGGGGCGTAAGGCTGACAACCTCACCGCAATCTTTGAGCCGATTGTCTAGATAATGTGGGAGCCTCGACGTCTCACAACCGCATGGGTCTCCACGGCTTCTTACAGCGATAGTTTTACCTTTCCATTTACCATTTTCAAGATGTCAGAATAAATATTTCTTCCCCGTAAGAGCATATGCATTATCACAGGACTAAATTAATTTAATTCTTGTGAGACTTGGTGTTCTCTCTGTCGTCTTGGATGAAGAGATGTGACGCAGTGCAGTCTAACGGATATTTACGTTTCGCAGGAAATCACTGCCTCCATATTCAGGGTTGGAATTTAAGACAAGGAAGCAAATGACAATCAGTGGTGCTTGCTTGTCTAGGTTATTCTTCCATCGCGAAGACGGCCGCAGCACTTTCCTTCGAGATGTTCATCATTTACCGCACCATAAGGCGTCACATAAGAAAGTACTCTTAAAAATCAATCGTTTTTCTGTATTAATTCATCAGTAATCTGTCAAGATGACAGGTCCACAGTCTCTTCCAAAACAGTTCCTCCACTTAATGCCATCTAGAGCTTCCTCCTTCAAATGGGAATATCCTCTTCTGTCCCCAAGGTCATCCAGCATCTTCTTACGTCTTCTTCCTCGTCTTCTGGTCACGTCTATTTCTTATTTCGTGTAGGTTTTCTGTATGTGTTAAAATATTTCAAACACAAATATATACGAAAAATATGAAAGACTGAAGTACATTTTATAAATTTGGATGAAAGTGTAACAATTGAAGAGCAAGATTATCCTTACTTATTCTGAATAACAGAGTAACAATTAGACCTACAGGTTTTCCGCAAGATCACAGGCTGACAGTCACAATGACTAAATGAACGTTGTAGCTTATAGTGTAACTGGATTATGTGAGAGTTTCTTCTTAAATACTTACTTACTTTATTTACTCATGGAGCTGAGCCCTTCTTGAGGAGACGCCAATTGTGCACCTACTCAAGAACTTCCCAGCATTTTATGGAACCCGAAGCTTCATTACCATGTTCACAAGAGTACTCCACTGGTCCCTATCCTGAGCCAGCAAAATCCATTCCATATCATCCAATCCTATCTCTCTAAGATCTATTTTAATACTGTCCACCCACATACGCCATGGTTTTCCCAGTGGTATCTTTCCTTCTGGCTTTCCCACCAATATCCTATTGTAGCCGTACCACTGACCCCACCATCTTTATTTGTAATCAAGATTTCTTTTTAGAGTAATTAAGCATAGGATGTAGTCAGGAACACTCAAGGGTGACTTAGCCCGATTCTTGGTTTCAAGAATAGGGCCTGCTTCACTGCTACAGAGAACAGGCAGGAAGCACCCCGCCGAGTTTTCCTGGAAATTCGGTTCGAAAGTTGACCGGCGGGATTCTTTGGTAAAGTTACACTTGACAGGTTTTGAACCCCGTAAGTCAAAAGTGTGAAGGCCAGCAACCCACGCTACTGGTATAATTTTTCAAGCAGCTATAAAAAACGACGTTAGGACTTAAGGTCCAAAGTCCCAAATTAAAGCTAGGGGAACAATCCCTGAATAACTCTGCAAAATTTAATGTGAATCTTATTTTGGCATAAAAGTTTAAGCGAAAGTGTTACTCCTAGGTGTTGTGCTAAAAGAAGCAGTCGCTAAATAACTAGCCAGGGATCCGGTCGCCAACGTTTGAGCGATTTCAGGGTGTTTTAAGGGATTAAGGACAATTGCTGTTACCTGTATATCAAGATCTGCTCATTAAACAGTGTGTGGTAGTGCCTAGCTATAAACACTCTTATCTTTCCCGCTGACACGAGGCTCGTATGCACCCTGAGA
>NW_019743661.1:157482-167120 GCF_002891405.2 Cryptotermes secundus
CAGAGGATGAATGCCCCACTCATGCCACTCGCCCACAGATTCACTTAATGCTCCACAAATAAGAGAGCAGATTGTAAATACGCAGTTAATTAAAAAAAACACCCTGTTCTCAAACACCCTCAATCTCTGTTCCTCCTTTAATATCAGAGACCAAGTTTTACACCCATTCAGAACAACAGGCAAAATTATAGTATATTATATTATATTCTAATTTCTTTTTAATTAAAAAAAGAAAACCGAATATTTCTCGAATTTCTTCATGATCCCACGAATATGCTTGAAATGAAATTCGTACGAAAGGTACTCTGTATTGCTGCACTGTTGTTTTCTGAAAGCAGAGTTTGCATCTTCAGTGTTTACCATCGACTCAGAATTGCCTATGGCCTTTGCGAAATGGAATACCAGTAACTGTGAGTAGTAACATTGCAGGTAAAAAATGAAGCATCGAAACTTGTGAGCAACTGATAACGTATGAAGCAAATGCACATGCGAGTTACGTGGGCTGCAATAAGCGATGTAAAGACAGAAGAAATGCTGGTGAAGTAGGTCAAGCACTGCGATAAGAATAGCTTCAATATTTTTATCCGTAATGATATTACAGTACTTGTGCTCCCGCAATTTTAAACTGAGACAATTAACCTCGATGTTCGGAAAATACGCTATGCGGCTGTGAGAACAAGCCACAATATTGTATGCAAGAACCCATTCAGCTGACTTAAGTAAAATCATATCACGGTTTGCAATCAGCCGGTCACGGTAGCCGAGCGGTCTAAGGCATGTACTGTCTTCGCTCGCTCGGAAGCCGGGACGTGGGTTCGAATCCCACACAAGGCATGGATGTTTGGTATGTCTATATGATTATTCTGTGTTTGTGTTGTCATATGTTTAGGCAGAGGCCTTGCGACGAGCTGATCACGTTTTCAAAGAGTCCTACCATATATAAAATGATCAAACTGCAAAAAACAAACTCGACACCATAAGCTATAAAAAGAAATGGTTAAATAAGTAAATGTTTGTAATCAAATAACGATGCATAATTAATTTAAATTCAGTTAGACCCAATTATCTGAGACAAAAAAATGAATTAGTTTATGTTTCTTGAGGTAGGGTGACACAAATTGCACTTGGTACATAGGCCACTATTTGGCCTATTGTACCAGCCCCGGATGCTAGATGATGAGTGTGAAGCAGTCGGTGGAATGAGAATTGGCAGGAGAGACCGAAGAACTCAGGAAAAACCTGGCCCAGCGCCACTTTGTCCTCCGCAAATCCCACATGGCCTGACTGGGCTCAAACCCAGGTCACTACGGTGGGAAGCCGGAGAATAACCGCCTGCACTATGGCAGGTCTTGAAAATAAATTATATTTCTTTGTCACATGTTAAGACAAAATCTGAATATCTAAATGTGTGTAGAGTTAACAAGATTTCTTGCAGACAATCTTTGTCTTTTTTTTTATTTGGGAAGGGGTCGGTTTGAAATTCACAAGGGACGGCGACAACCCTGACTGATATTTTCGTGATTTTACTCAGCCCCTCAAGGCTAATATCGAGTCACTAAAAAACAAACTCCGTGGTTTTAGTCCGCAAGCGAGCTATACCGACCGAGCGACCGCCGCTTGTCGGCGAAGTTAATGCCAAATTTAGTGGATAGAGGGTTTGGCGTGGTCAGCGTAACGCCCGTTAATTTCAGTTTTCGAGACCGGAGCCGCTATTATCCTCACGAGGCTGAGTAACTCCTTTCATTAAACCACGGTCCCTTCCTTCTACATCCTTTGCCATTCATTATTTACCAATCATGCTGCCTTCGACGTTACATAATGCGAGATATTGAGCGTTGTCAAATAAACAACAGTAATATTCCTGCTTCATGAAGGTATGATGAGAGGTTTTGGTTCTATAATATGATTACCTGTCATCCGATTGTGTCCTGAAAACAAAGCTATCCCTGCAACTGGCCGTGGAGGCCCATAGGATTGTGAGACGTCGAGGTTCCCACACTTTCTCTAGACAATCGGTTCACAGATGGCGGTGACGTTGTCCGCCTTAGGTGCCGGCCTCCCTAACCGCCCCCCCCCCAAGATTCCTGGTACTCATTTATGTTAGAGATCCAGAGATTCCGGGTTCGATTCCCGGTACTAGCACATTTTCTGAAAAGTAGTGGGTTTGAAACGGGTTCCACTCAGCCTCGTGAGGATAATTGAGGAGCTATTTCAAGGACATAGAGGCTCCGGTCTAAAAACACGAGATTAATGGCCGTGGGGATCCGTTGCGCTCACCACGTGACATCTTCTATCGGCAAAAGTTGGCACTAACTTCGCCGACAAGCGGCGGTCGCTCAGTCGGTATAGCTCGATTGTGGACTACAGGGAACGGAGTTCGTTTTTTGTTTATTAAGGCCTTCCATTAAGTTTTTTCTAGTGGAACTGTTTGACCGTCTATCCTGACGTTTTCAGTAAAGAGTGTGAAAACATGTTAGACGTTACGTCGAGGCACAAGAAAGAGTACTGTGCTTGCATCCCATTGACGCGTACGGACCAAGACTGAAGTCAGCACGTTCACGTGCTCAGCAAAAGCCACAGCGAATGGGTATCAGAAGTAAAATGATGCAAGTGGGACTCATCCCGTCACGTGACAGTCCTGGCGCAATTTATTGCACATGTTCTAGATGTACAGATATTCGGTCCCCAGCCATTAGCTGTCCTGATCGAAATCTGTAGATGAAACCGTTTGTTACCCGATAAATAATGCGTTTAACATAAGCTTACTACTGTAATATTGGCGAGGGCACAGTCATCATAACTGCTGCTAATTTGTAAAGAGGGGTATTAACAATCTATACAACATTAAAGGAAACCAGCTATAATTATTTTCATTATCACCATTAACAACATTAGTAGTAGTAGTAGCAGTAGTGGTAGTGGTGATGGTGGCGACATCGGCAGTAGTAGTAGTGGTAGTAGCAGCAGAAATAGTAGTAATAGTGGCAGTGGCAGCAGGAATAGTAGTAGTAGTAGCAGTAGTAGTAGTAGTAGTAGTAGTAGTAGTAGTAGCAGAAGCAGTAGTAGTAGTAGCAGTGGCAGCAGGAATAGTAGTAGCAGTAGTAGTAGTAGTAGTAGTAGTAGTAGTAGTAGTAGTAGTAGTAAAAGTTTGTAACATTAATTCACAACACAAAATTCGTCCAGAAACATAAAACACATTCGCAGCTTCCAGTCACACTTCATTCTAATAGAACCTAATTCGGCGCGTAGAGGCCTGCAAATTATAGTCATTTTACGAGCGACTGTACTAACAGCTATAACACATAAATAAAATTTATTGGAACCCAGCTAAGAGCAATGTATTTATGTATTATTATTATTATTGGAGGGGGTGGGTTTCCCCATGCACCGCGATCAGTTTTGATCTATTGTACGTCCCCCTGTGATATTCTACCAGTCTCTATACCCTACCGGTACTGGTGCGTGACATCAGTCCCGACTCAGCCAGCGAGTTCGGCCTCTACTGGCTCAGCGGTATCTAGATGCTTCCCCCATCCACCAGAGGCGTTAGAGACTATTGTTGGGCGGGAAATGTTCTTACAAATTTGGCTCAGAGGTCTCATTGAGACATGACGTTCTTTTAATGTATTTTTGTGGGTCTAATTCTTAATATTTAATACTGTCACGTGTAGGATTGAAGTATTTAAAAGCTGACTTTGTACGAAGACGTAAGAAACGTATGGACGGGGATTTAAAATCACAGTGAATGAAGTTATTGCACTGCCACATTGTGATTCGTAAGTTGCGAATAAACATACTTTATTTATGGACTATTTATAACCGATAATTAAGAAATGTCGATTTCAGGACTAAGCAGCTCCTCCCAAACGTGTATACGATAAACCTATTAAACGTTATTGTACCTGAAACGTAAGGAAGAAAAAACACAAATTCGAACCAAGAACCATGCAATTAGGAGCAAATGCAATGTATCAAATTTTCCGAGCCACTGAATCAAGTGAGAAAGGAACAAGCTTGTAATATGTTTTACTTCAAGTCTCTTACACAATGAAATGTGGATTTTGCAATGTGATTTATCACTTGATAAATTGTCCTTTCAAAGACACTCACCCTGTTCTGATCCAGCTCGGTTAGCATTGTGTGGACCGCATGCAAGGTAGGGTGCGCCCAACGTGAAATCTGATGCCATGTTCGATTAAGATCGAATCCCATTAGAGTCGATCTGAAATAAAGAATTAAGTACACATCAAATAATAAAGATTGACTTACTTCATAAATGTCCTCTCTTCGCCTTGGGTTTTCTTAAAAGAAACACAAATATATAAATTTTTACGTATTATGAATGGTAAATTGAGAAAAATGTAGAAGTGCAAAGGTCGTGGCTTATTTTAAGATACTGCCTTAATATTTGCGTGAAGAAATATATCAAATGTGTGAGTTCTTGTGGCACTCCGTTCACAGATAATTTCTTGCAAATCGGCCATTTTGTTCAAAGACCCTCGTTATAGAAACACAAGAGCGCATGCACCGTTCAACCACGTTCATTTTTTGAACGTCGCCTCTAAGTAAGGGAACAACTTGCTCTTAAGTGTCTTTCTTAAATAGTATTACAGCTGTGGATAAAACGTTGTTTAGCATGTCTGGACGATATTATTAAAGTTGTAGTGCACACAAGAATGATAATACATGAAAAACACAGAGAAATTTGAATCAGCGATATAGAACATATATCCAGGAAAATCTACAGTAAATGTTTTAAAAATATTAGGTTCACGTTCCGAATTTGAGTGGGACACAAAAAGCTATAAACAAACCTAACGGCAAATCACGTTTTTACCTTAAGTTTTATTGCTTCAAGAATTTCATTAAGAAATCAAAATATATCTGACAGAAATTGTCAATGAAAAATCCGTCCTAAAAACATTGTTACACTCGACGGATTTTTCGTTGACAATTTGTGATTGATAGTGTAACGGACCAAAAATGAAACAATTCAAAATATATCTGACAGATATTGGTTTGAATTAAAAAGGTAAGGTAAATCTATCGCTGTAACAGGCCGTGAAGGCCCACAGAGTTGTGAGACGTTGAGGGTCCCACATTTTCTCTAGAAAATCGGCTCACAGATGGCGGTGAGATTGACAGCCTTACGCGCCGGCCGCCCTTTATCCTCGCACCCCGCCCCAAAGAAGGAAGATTCCTGGTATTCATTTCTGTTAGATACTTAGTGTACCCAAGGGCTATAGTGCGGCTGGAACGATTAGGTAAATTTAAATAATTCATCTTATCGGGACTCGAAACAGCGACTTTCCGGCTAGTTAAGGCGCGTCCACATTACTCGTGCGTCAGAAGCTTACTGCTGCTGGAAAATCAGGAACTGGAGCTGATATCCGTTGTGAAGAAATGCGAAGGCTTTGTATGCAAACAAGTCTGGGCGTCCACTTCGTCAGCTCCAGATCCTAATTTTCCGGCAGCAGTAAGCTTCTGACGCACGAGCACGAGTAATGTGGACGGGCCTTAACATAGTGCCTCAGCCAAATACGGTACCGCGTGCCCCCTTGTATTATTTTCATTAAATATTTGAAATGCATCCTGCATATATTAATTTACAGCACAGGCATTTCAGTTTCGTAAGCCGGGCCATAAAATAAAACGGCAGGCAGAGGGTTGTAATTAAATCCCGAGATTGAACTCAATCATCTATCGTAATTATGCAATAATTCCGTTCGCTCCATGGCGATCCTCTCCCGATGAAAAGCTCCGATATATCACATATTGCCGATCAAATGAAATTAGATTCCTTAAAGAATTAATCTTTGAAGTCGGAATTTAACGAATATCCCTGGATATTCTTATATAGTACTTTCTCTGTTCTTTTTCAGTTCCTCATGAAAAATTGGGAAATTACCTTAAGAGGACGAGAGAGTTAAATTTGTAATAATATTTACTGTAACCATCTCAAGGTACGTAATTTTGAAACTCTAAGAATATAAGTATAACTTAGTTGCCTCCACAAGCATAAACTTTTAGCAGGTCAATTCTATACAGACGTTTCAAAGATAAATTATCAATAAAGTAAAAATTTGACAAATATATTTGAATTATTAGGTTCTGAGGCTCTCAGCGGTTGTTATGAAGGGTTATTTTTTCTAGGATACGTCTAGCAGCTCCCTGAATGCCATAATCGCAGTCCTTTCCTTGCCTTGACGTTATCTCACGCTGAGCTGAGATCAAAGATTGAAATGGCTCACAGGCTTGGAATGACGGCGTCACATCTGCGAGAGTTCCTCCACTGGTCCCTATCCTTAGCCACATCAATCCAATCCATACAATCCCATCCTATCTCTCTAAGATCCATTTTAATATTGTCCAACCACCTACGTCTTGGTCTTCCTAGTAGTTCTCTCCTTCTGGTTTTCCCACCAATATCTTATACGCATTTCTCGTCTCTCCCATTCGTGCTACATGTCATGGCCACATCATCCTCCTTGACTTGATCATTCTAATTATACTTGGAGAAGAGTACAAGTTATGAAGCTCCTCATTATGCAGTTTTATCCAACCTCCTGTCACTTCATCTCTCTTCGGTCCAAATATTCTCAACACCCTGTTCTCAGACACCCTCAGTCTATGTTCCTCCCTTACTGAGACCAAGTTTCACACCCATACAGAACCACATACAAAATTATAGTTTCGTATATTCTAAATAACTTGGGAAGTGAAAAATATAAAGCTTTCCATGTAGACAACATGATGTTTCTGCTATATTCAGTCATATAGATAAATAAACCTATTACACAGCTTTCGTTGAAATGGCCTGAGACACAAGGATGGGATTTGAATGCCTAGAAAGGGAAAAGTCAACTGTGGCACCAGTGGATGTTCGTGCAAATTTTTTAATATTACTCGTATTAAACTTGACAGTGACCAGCGCTTCATTGTAAGTACATCTTAGAGCTAAGAACACTGTAGTCATACATGAGTCAAGCGATGGTTACATCCGTTAAAAGTTTCCTCAGGTTCTCCTACATCTTCCATACTTCTGAGAAGACCACAGTCTCCATTCCTGTCTGGCAATCTGAATAACATTCGCAAGATCGACTGAGTTAATTGCCATATAATCGTGAACAGTGAAAAAAGGCTTTCGATATTTAGATCGATCTCGCTTCTTACGAGAAACACAGGACTCAGAAGTACCGGAAGTGAAATCGGAAAGAGGGAACTGAAATGGTGGCGCAGGAAGTGACGGTAATACTGGGACGAAATTTAAAATAACCGCTGTAGTTTGAAAATGGAAGAAAGAATTTAGAAATGAGGGCAGATAAGACACTCTAACTTCCAAAAACTTTAGGGAAAAAAGAAGATATGAAGTTATTTCTTCTTTAAATATGCAATTAAGATGCTATTCAAAAGCGCGCTCCGGAAACTACTGATTAGATTTCTGCAGCGCGGCGGGCGCGTAGGGCTGACAACTTTACTGCCATCTTTGAGCCGATTGTCTAGATAATGTGGGAGCCTCAACGTCTCACAACCCTATGGGCCTTCACGGCCCGGTACAGGAATAGCTTTACTTTTCTTACTTACATTTAATACTAAAATAAAATATCAGGATTCAAATTTGTCACGTATACTGATAACGCGACAATAAATTAATGGGTTCCGGATTAGGTGAAGCTATTTATTGGATAAGTCGTTACAATTGCAATTACAGTCACTCAGAAATCACGTCTTCCAGACGATGCGACCTAGCTAGTCTGTTGTCTTCTGGTTTTTAGCTGAGCTTGTTTCTTCTGCTCTCAGCTCTGCGCCTTTCGCCTCTGCTCTCAGCTCTGCTCTATTCTCAACTCTCCTCTGACCTCTTCTGTTCTGTTCTGACCTTCGCTCTGCTCTGTTTAGTCTCTTATATTATACAATCGGACGGCCTAGAAAACACCTTGTTTAAGGTTTCCGCTTCGTGTGTTCTATGCACCGGGAGCTAGCGTAATCGTTAGCGCAGGAATCGCTCCAGTTCTGGTTTTCATTTTCGTGGTGATGTCTGTTATGTATGCGTTGTCGCGTGAACATGTTTAAATGTCACCCAGACAAAGTTGCGGAGCCATGGATATAGAGCCGTTGCCTAACAATGGACGCCCGCTCTGAATAAGATATTCTGGTTTCTAGGCGGCATGCCACAATATTAATAAAACTGTTTAACACAAAAGAACGGAGTATTTTACATTTCGTTAAATAAATCATTTCGAAACTGGACACTATCCTTCGGGATTTATTAATAAAACGTGTATTATTCTTGATGGAGGACAGGAAATCCTATTCTTCAAAACATGACATGGGATTGCAGACAATAAATATATAAAAATTTGTTATTCATCTTTGCCTGGGAACTGCTGTTGCCTCTCCTATGAAGATAACTTCTTGAGCATATCAACTCCTTCCCTCCTTCCGTCTTTAAATTGTATATAATTAGTAGATGGGAAAATTTCTGTCCGTGACAGATGCACATATGCATATAAGAAAATTAAGTGTATTTTAGGTTCAAATGCAAATTTCGTATGAAACATTCCGTTTTCTAGGATGTGGGGCCGTGTAGATATTGTGTTAACCGACGTGTCGGAGGAACTTATCGCTTCCATCTTCAGGGTACAAAAAACCCGAGAGCGAGCTCACGCTGGTTCCTCCCTCGCGGATTTTTATACCCTGAAGATGGAGGCGATACATCCTTTGGTTAATATAATATCTACGTGGCCCCACAGCCCAGAGGGCGACATTCTTCATAGTCATCCCCGTGAAAACCTCAAATCTTGCAAACTTTCACATGTTCAAAGTTCTTAATTGTGTTATATGAAGTGACACTTTTCCCCTTGTATTATTATGTATTCTGAAAGCAATGACGGCTTGGCAGAAGCGGTCGTTTGTGGTTTAATTACCTTAATTTAGTCAAAAAATTTCTTATTCCTTTGGCTACCGGAGGACAATATTCGCAGATGAGTGCAATTTTGCACTCAGCTAAGGATTTGTGTAAATCACACAAAACCTAAACACGTTTGCCCATTTACCCGAAGATGCAGAGTTTGAGATGATTCATGCGCCACAATAAGTTTGTTGTATGGATGTTGCACTAATCACCGCAAGAGCTCAGCACGTCCTCTTCGCTTATATTAAGCAGCTGTTCCATGTTTTCGAAGGGAACAGAACAGAGACAGAAATGTTCATATGTCTTCATTTACCGTTGTTATGCTGCAGTGAGACCCTCTGCTTAGATGAGGACTGTGCCATTTTAATATCTGAGACACATGACAAGTGGACCGCCTCTGTGGAGTAGTGGTCAGGGTTCCTGCCTACAGATCCAGATGTCCGGGGTTCGATTTCCGGGGTTAACAGATTTTCTGAGAAGTAGTGGGTCTGGAACGGGGTCCACTCAGCCTCGTCAGAATAATTGAGGAGCTATTTCAAGGAAATGGCGGCTCCGGTCTAGAAAACCGAAATCAACGGCCGTGGGTATTTGTTGCGCTGACAACGTGACACCCTCTATCCGCTAAAGTTGGCACTAACTTCGCAGACAAACGGCGGGGGCTTGATCGATACAGTCCGCTTGCGGACTGCAGGCCATGGAGTTTGTTTTTTTTTGTTTCTATTTGTAT
>NW_019743661.1:167631-176572 GCF_002891405.2 Cryptotermes secundus
TGTAATTGGCCACTGTGCTGTTGAGTTATTGCACGTAAATAAACATGAATTGAATTGAATTGAATTGAATTATTATTATTATTGCTAGTGGGGTGGGACTAAGTCCCTTGTACTGCGGCCACTTCTGGCCTTTTGTACTAGCTCCAGATGATAGGTGAGGGTGATTGTGGGGTAATTGTGGAATGAAGATTGGCAGGGGAAACCGAAGTACTCGGAGAAAACCTGCCCCAGCACCACTTTGTCTACCACAAATCCCACTTGACCAGACCCGGGATCGAAACGGGGCCGCCGCGGTGGGAAGCCAGCGATTAACCGCTTGAGCTATGGCGCGACCTTACATGATACGTAAGTACATGTTTTCCTTCGTAAATTATTACATCTGATAAAGGTTTCAATAAAATGATATATTCGAAAATATTACCTGACAAGGAGAAATGAATGCTATTTTTGATCCACTACATTTCAAATATAGAGGCCTATATATAAGAGAGTTCGATAGGCGAACAGGAATATACCCACCAATCGCGTTGCAGTGGAATGAATTCCATTTTGCATCTATATGTCACGCTTTATGTCTGTTGAACAATTCATCCAAGAAATAAGTAATGGAAATGCAACTTCCTGTGAATACATTCAGGGATGCAACCCTTATTTTGAATGTAATAAAATATTGTAACGTGTTTCGTTACAGAAGACGCCGTAGAGATGGTTAATTGGTTTATTTAACAATCTTCAAATAACGGCTACAATTAATTATCACAATATTACGGGTTTCCACACTTTACAAACCCTACAACAAAATCTCTTAACACTATCTTCAAAAGTCTTCGCGTATTAATAACGCGGGAGCTATACAAGTCTCCCTGCATTACACACTCCAGATATAACTGGTTATCACTGGTTATCGCACACGCGTCTGTAGCTCGTAACTTGCGAACTGAGAACTCGTTAGTAACGCACTGACTGGCTGACTGTCACAGTACAACTCCTCGGAACTGTCTTCGGCGATGGCCAGGTTACAACTTAAGTCGCCGACTGCTACAGTAGAACTCCCTGTGAATAGCCTTCGCTGCTCCTTATGTGGCCTTGATCGGACCATACAGAAAACGGCCACGTAATAGGCACCTTTGTTGCCTGGCGCTGTGTTGCTAGTAACGCTAGCGGTAGTAACCGCTGTTACTACCGTAACAATCCTGTTGCGTCACCGTTACGTTACCGTGCGGAGGAGGGGGAGGGGAGCGCTGACTCACCCGCCGCGTCACTGCTGGGGGGGGGTTCTCCTTTGCGCAACATGTCACAATATAGTAGCAGCATCAATCATTTTCTCATTAAATTTCTCGAATATTTTGTGCAGAAAATGAGAGATGAATAATACTTTTATATTGTTGGAAAATAATAAAGGAATGTTCCTGTACTTGCAATATTGTGTATTTTGAAGCTGTATTGATCAAACTGATTCATACCTTGTTGTTGCAGTTCAAACAGAAGAACAAGTCTTAAAAGTTGCGTTTTATAGACCATATTTATCCCTTGAACTACCGTGGACAAGCAATGTTACGTATTTACGTAATTTTATAAGCTTTCCGAAATTCTATTTCTGAGAGAGCAACTAAAGTCAATTATTATCGCTGAAGATTCATTTTCTCTCCGCTTACACTTGATCTGAATACTCCTTGGCCTGTAGTCCGCAAGCGATCTATACCGATCGAGCGACCGCCGCTTGTCGGCGAAGTTAGTGCCAACTTTTGCGAATAGAAGGTGTCACGTGGTCAGCTCAACGGATCTCAACGGCCGTTAATTTCGGTTTTCTAGACGGAAGTCGCTATTTCCTTGAAATAGCTCCTCAAATATCTTCGGGAGGCTGAGTGGACCCCGTTTCAGACCCACTACTTCTCAGAAAATCAGGTATCGCCGGAAATTGAACCAGGGACCTCTGGATGTGTAGGCAGGAACTCTGACCTCTAGACCATAAAGGCGGTCCCAAATGAATGAGGCCATCATAAAACGCCCAATAGTTTCATTTTGCCGCAAAGTTTTTTCTATCAAAGATAACTGAACGTCACGGATAATCACATCATGACACAATCAAAGATACATGCATACGAGCATATAAGTATGTACAGGCTTCACACATGTTGTACAAAACTGTTCTTTGTTCAACCATAATATGTACAAACAAAGTTGAATACATGTTTTTTTTATAAGGAAACAGCCAGATACGGCCTGACGTCACGTTTGATGAATTTAACTGTCGGTCTGCTGGCTAGAAGCCAGTTTGCATTCGGAAGGTCCTGCGACCGCCCAACTCGGTCAAGGTTTTCTGTGGTTTTTCCTCGGTCCTAGAGAAAGTGCTAAATTGATGTACAAATTCCATATTTCACTGCGTGTTTCACATGCAGCCATTCCAATAGCAACTTCAAAATGTCTCCCTAATGCAGCCCTTCCAATGTTAGATCAAAATATCACTCTAATGTAGACTTTCCGATGTTGATATAAAAAATTAATGCTTTAAAGCCCCCGCTAAACTTCTCTTCTATGCTCGAAACAAAGACCAGCAAGTTCTAATCTTTTTCCCTTCCTAAAGCTTTACCCTGTCTTAAATATACTTTTACCAGAAGGACATTTAAAGTCAGAGAAATTACTTCACCCCCTTCAGGTGTATTGTCTTTCAACACCCCTAACCCTCCCTCACTTTAACTTCTCTTTTTCTCTCTATCTGAGGCTTCCAAGGGACAAACCTTTTTGACATCATATATATAAAAGGTAAAGCTGTCCCTGTAACATGCCTCAGGAGCCCATAGCGTTGTGAACATAAAAAAATTGCTGATCTATTATAAAGGCATCAGACTGGATGTATGGCACTAGGTTCATATAAAAAATATGAGAATATGTTTTTTATGTCGTTTGTTCACGTCGTAAAGGAATAAATGTTCGCATTTCATCAGGAATCTCTGTATACCTGCAAGGTGTTCCATTAACGACACGTGCACAAATTAATATAACTTAGCGTGATTCTTATATCAATTGTTTGCATGCGATTATCAATCATTCCACTAAGACAGGAACAACGATATATCCAAATCCGTTTTGCTACGGCTTGGACACCTCGTGATACGTGTTAAACGCTTTGTGCTTTGATGTTGTCCGCGCTTCACTCACTCGCTGAGATGAACCCTTCTTGAGGAGCCGCCAATTGTGCAGCGACTCAAGAACTTTCCAGCATTTTATGGAAATTTCATTACCGTGTTCACAAGAGCCCTATCCTGAGCCACATTAACCCAATCCATTCCATCCCACCATATCTCTCTATGATCCATTTTAACATGTCCACCCACCTACGTGTTTGTCTTCCTCGTGATATCTTTCCTTCCGGCTTCCCCACCAACATTCTATATATTCTTCTTCTCTCCCATTCGTGCTACATACAGTGCCCATATCATCCTCCTGATTTGATCTTTATAATTATATTTGGAGAAGAGTACAAGTTATGAAGCTCCTCATTGTGCAGTTTTCTCCAACCTCCTGTCACTTCATCTCTCTTCGGTCCAAATATTCTCCTCAACACCCTGTTCTCAAACACCCTCAGTCTACGTTCCTCCCTTAATGTCAGAGACCAAGTTTCACACCCATACAGAACCACAGGCAAAATTATAATTTTGTACATTATAATTCTTATGTTTTTGGACAGCAGACGAGAAGACAAAATGTTTTGGACCGAATGGTAGCAAGCATTACCCGAGTTCAATCTCCTCTTAATTTCCTCCTGAATTAGATTTTGATTTGTTGTAGTTCTTCGCAAATATTTGGACTGTGCCACATTTTCAAAACATGTTACCTATCTTTATGTCATGATATTCAACTGTGTGACTATTGTATTTATATTGTAACAAGTAAATTTCTTTGTTCAGAAGGTCCTCTCTGTGACTCTTACATTGGCCTTCTTCTCTTCTGGTTCTGCAAGTCTGCTTGCTCGCAATTTGTGCTAAAGGAAATTAGGCCACGGAGCCATATCTGTTTGCAGCAGGCACGAACATGGTTAGCGACACTTGTTATTTTCCGCTGCATGCAAATTGTAATTAGGGATAGCATTCATGGTAAACTGTTCTTGAAAACTTCACGAAGCACAGTGTTTGCACTTGGCTGGTGAGCTCATGGTAAATGGAACTTCGCGTGTTTTACCTCACAGTCAGAAATAATGGGAAAAGAGTATCACAGTCTGGTTTCTATATCTTCTGTTTAACAGCTACTTGTGCATATCATGGCACAAAATTCATTCACGTAGTTGTAAACATCTCATTTCATACGTCCTGCATCGCTTCCGAGCTTGTTACATGCTGCTTACATGGAACGATTCTCTTAAATCTTCAACACATAAATTTGTTGGAATAAAAATGAAATTTAAATGAGTAAGACAGAAAACGTTATAACGTATAAAGTTATGAGTTCTTGGAAGCTTACAAGTATGTAAGACCCATGTTATGAATTATATTTGGTATAAAAAGGTAAAGTTGTCTCTGTACTTAACTAATTAAGCATTGCGCCATGAAGGCGTATGGGGAGTGGAAGTAAAGATCCGTATTTTCTTGACCTCGGCACTAGTTTCAAGTGAGTGGTCTGCTTCACGCCCCGGCAGCTTTACCTCTGGGGAAAGAGCCCCCAGTACCCATTGGATATGAGATTAGGTGGGCCCCAGAGCCGGTCTGGACACTACCGGGACTCGAATTCCGATCTCTCAGTTGTCCAGCCCGTAACCAGTCGCTATGCAGACTGCGCTTTCCCGGCTGTTACCAGAAGTTCGAAGTTCATGGGCGATAACTTATTAACTCTTTGCTGTCCAATTTAATTACCACTACCGTTCCATGCTGGTCTTATTTAAACACAGCCACTCCTCCATACGCCTTCATGGTGCAGTGCTTAATTAGTTAAACACGGGGACAACTTTTCTTTTGACTTTACGTCGGCTATGACGCTTCTTGAATAGGGAACTGGAAAGCAGGTTGGGGGGGGGGCGGAGGGTAATTTGATTTACTGTCCTGGTATTTCAGTGGAGGTGCTGAGGAAATCCACGAACATCTAACTCAAGAATGTCAGTTTCAGGATCGAAATTCGATTCCCAGACCTGCCCTTTAGACTAAGATGTTATAGAAATATTATGTACACAAATATGCCAGCAGAATGTTGACGATCACTTGAAGTAGGGGGAAGAGCCAATTGCTGAACGACGTGTGTATTAAGCCGATTTCAGCCAATGGGCAACATCCAAAATGACACGAGTAATTATTCAAAGCAAACTTCAGATAATCACTATTTAATTCTTTGCCGATTAATTTATAAAAAAACATCCACTGCTTTCACAATGGATATGCCTCAGAGAGGATTATACACGTGGAACTGCTGGACACACATAAGGTATAAAAACGCTTATCATTTATCAAAATAAAGAAGTTAACCGAAAATATTATCGAGAAATGGATAAATAAACTGGTGAAGGAAGATGATGCGGGATTTATGAATTGAATAATTAGCAACCTCTGAAGAAAAGTCCTAAATTTAATCAGTCAGGTCATCTCTTAGTTCTTAGGTCAGTCGTTCTTGATGCAGAGCCTCTTAGATTACAAAATGTTTCTAAATTATTGTCGGGGTTTCCTTGGCCTATAATTTTCAAATTGAAAACAACAAAATAAAACTGCTTGCGGAATGTATTTAGTATTCTGAAGTATTGATTCTAGAAATAATAAAACGTTTTGAGTTCCAATTTCATTTTCCGTAATTATGTTTATTTTAGTATTTGTAGTTTGAAAATTAGAGACCACGGAAACCCCGACAATAATTTAGAATCATCCTGCAAAATAAATAACAAAAATTTGTTAGAAAAATCGTGAAGAAAAAATTCTGAAGTATTGATTCCAGAAATAATAAAAAGTTTTGAGTTCCAATTTCATTTTCCGTAATTATGTTTATTTTAGTATTTGTAGTTTGAAAATTAGAGACCACGGAAACCCCGACAATAATTTAGAATCATCCTGCAAAATAAATAACAAAAATTTGTTAGAAAAATCGTGAAGAAAAAATTCTGACGTATTGATTCCAGAAATAATAAAAAGTTTTGAGTTCCAATTTCATTTTCCGTAATTATGTTTATTATAGTATTTGTAGTTTGAAAATTAGAGACCACGGAAACCCCGACAATAATTTAGAATCATCCTGCAAAATAAATAACAAAAATTTGTTAGAAAAATCGTGAAGAAAAAATTCTGACGTATTGATTCCAGAAATAATAAAAAGTTTTGAGTTCCAATTTCATTTTCCGTAATTATGTTTATTATAGTATTTGTAGTTTGAAAATTAGAGACCACGGAAACCCCGACAATAATTTAGAATCATCCTGCAAAATAAATAACAAAAATTTGTTAGAAAAATCGTGAAGAAAAAATTCTGACGTATTGATTCCAGAAATAATAAAAAGTTTTGAGTTCCAATTTCATTTTCCGTAATTATGTTTATTATAGTATTTGTAGTTTGAAAATTAGAGACCACGGAAACCCCGACAATAATTTAGAATCATCCTGCAAAATAAATAACAAAAATTTGTTAGAAAAATCGTGAAGAAAAAATTCTGAAGTATTGATTCCAGAAATAATAAAAAGTTTTGAGTTCCAATTTCATTTTCCGTAATTATGTTTATTATAGTATTTGTAGTTTGAAAATTAGAGACCACGGAAACCCCGACAATAATTTAGAATCATCCTGCAAAATAAATAACAAAAATTTGTTAGAAAAATCGTGAAGAAAAAATTCTGAAGTATTGATTCCAGAAATAATAAAAAGTTTTGAGTTCCAATTTCATTTTCCGTAATTATGTTTATTTTAGTATTTGTAGTTTGAAAATTAGAGACCACGGAAACCCCGACAATAATTTAGAATCATCCTGCAAAATAAATAACAAAGATTTGTTAGAAAAATCGTTTAAGGAACATTCATTTTAACTAGGATATATTCCAACTAACTGTACTCTCTTCTGTACGTAGGCTTGTTGTCTTCATCAGTTTTTGGGATAGGAATTAGACGGTATAAGCAGCAGTTCCATGAACTATAATCCTTCTATTCAGTAGCGTGGGAATGAATGCCCGTATCTGGCTAGAAACACAGTATCAGAACTGTTAAGTATATAAACCCTTCAGCGCGGTGCATCTGCACTAACAACACATTTTACTTAAGTGAAGACAACTGCATTAAAATTAAAAGTGGGAACATTCACAGATAAGACTTGAAGTAGTGCTGAAACAAATATTTAATGCTCTTACATGGAATTAATAAACTCTAACATCAACATCATAACACACTGGGTAAACTTTGAATGAATTTCTAAGTCCTTCTTCTTGTATTTACAAGGATTAGATCCTTTGGTACATTACAACTCAGAGTTAGTTCTGACATTGTCTTCTGGACACGAAGTAAAATTCTTTGGATAAGAGACAAGCGCATCACAAGATCATATCCTCACAGACGGAATACAGAAACACGGGAAAACATTCATGTGTCGAGCGAGAATAGAAGACACATAATCATAAGACTGAAGGCCGCGCCATAGCTCAAGCGGTTAGTCGCTGGCTTCCCACCGCGGAGGCCCTGGCTCCAACCCAGGTCTGGTCAAGTGGGATTTGTGGTGGACAAAGTGGCGCTGGGGCCGGTATTCTCCGAGTACTTCGGTTTCCTTTGCCAATTTTCATTCCACTAAATTCTCCATCATCATAATCACCTCGGACAGGCTACAATAGGCCAATCAGTGGCCGCCGTGCCGAGTGGACCCAGTTGGACTCCACCCCCCACTAAGCGAATTTAATCATAAGTCCTTAGACGCAGACAAAGCGGCTACCTAATATGAAATATCGGAATAAACGTTAGGAGAATAATTATATGTTAATTAATATGAGATTTGAACAATTTAAGTCAATCAGCATCTCTAGAATCTTGTATCTGTGAAGAGCCGGGTTCTGATATCGGTCGGTGCAGTGATCAACGTAAGATTCATCTCCGTTTCTCTGTCCCTTGGGCAAAATTCCAGGCTCTATCTGTGATTCCATGGCTCTGCAGCCCATTCTTGGGCCACGGCCGCTTTTTCAGTTTCCTGATCTTTTACACAGTAGGAAGGATTCCTTGAACGGGGGATCAGCCCGTTGCAAGGTCGATACCTACACAGAGAACAGCACAAACACAGAACAAACGCACATAGACATCCATGCCTCGAGTGGGATTCGTACCCACGATCCCAGTGTTTGAGCGGGAGAAGACGGTTCATGCCTCAGACCGCGCGGACACTGCGTCTCAGTAATGTAACCAGACACAACATCGCAACATCAGAAGCAGCTACGTCACACGACAACAGAAAACCATAAATAGCAACGTAAACAAACTCCACTACGCTAAAAACTTCCTAACAAAGATCAGCAAAATAAGAACAAGACCAGTGAGCCCATCACAGAACGCCATAAAAGAAAAATAAGCCACCCAAGCAGGACGATACATGACCATCAGCGCCAACAGCGTATACCCGCATAACTACAATATCTATATAAAAGGACTCAAATCCGAAACATCCCAGTTCATCTATCAAAACACACAAACGAACACTGACACCAACAGCATACACTCACAAAACACGTACATCTCCATGAGTACAGAAATGCGAAATATATTACTACTTCTACTAAACTTTACCCATAAAACCTATCTACACAACACGGCAATTTGTTGGCAAAATTAAATATTATAATAATAATAATAATTGAATTATGTTAAATTCTTTATTATTTATGTGCTCAGCCAACAGCCGCAAGTCCAATTACAGACACAGCACAGTGCAGATAAAAGTAGTTACATACTGGAGAAACACAATATAAAATCAAAGACTAATTGAAGTTAAACATTGGAGGAAAAACAC
>NW_019743661.1:177486-206430 GCF_002891405.2 Cryptotermes secundus
GAACAATTAGGAACACAATTTAAATGAAAGCGCGAATCGCACACGCCACAACGGATAGATTTTTGTTTACCGTAAAACGGCTTATCGCAGAGCAGACAGTGTTCCTTACTGGCCATGCCTAAGCAGCGGTAGGCCTGTACGCACAAAGAAACACTAGGCAGTCAAGCGGGCGGGAGCACAACCAAGACACGTCCGTTCCAATAATAATAATAATAATATAATAATTTTGACAAGGATTACTACTGCAAGAGAAGTATTTTAATATATTTAAACATCATAATCTTATGTAAAAACTTGTTAAACGACAAGACTACTAGCAACTGATCCCTTGCGTCATGCAGGTTGGTGACGAACATGAATATATTTTGTTGTTTATAAACGCCCGACGATGGCCAAAAAAAAACCGAAACATGTAGCGTGAAAGTATTTTAATAAATTAAACTGATTTATCGATAGATTGATTTTATCGGCTATTTATTGAAAGTATAAAGTTACTGTGACCGACGGATGTATTTGCATACTGGTGACATACACAATAGGATGCCAAACATGCGAATGAAAATAAACCATGATAAATTCGCGACAATTTATGTAATTTAAGCATTTAAATAAATATTTCTGCAGCTCGTCCTGTAAATATCTGTACGCGAAGCAAAATTTTATACCTATACATTTTCTCAGACAAAATAATTTTAAGGCCTCCAATGTCACGATCGCAAATGACACTAAACGATATTGTAACGGGTTGCTCAAAGCATTAACATATGGAACTTGAGGACCCCGTCTAAACGGCCAACAATAGAACTTAGGTTACTTAGTAGCGAAGGACTAAATCACGACAACAGAGGAACTATTGAAGACGTCTCCTAGGCAACGGATACAGAAACAATTTTCCGTTACAACGGCTATGTAAACATTGTTCTCACAGCAACGGAAAGGACGTTTTCATGACAACAGAGAAATCAACTGTTCGACTCGGTGTCCTCTATTGTTCTATTCGGTACGCCAAGAGCTACCATAAGAAGATTACTAGAGATTACTGGAGATCAGAGCCCGTGTGGAGGCGGGGTCGAATACCTCCACCGTGACCCTGCGAGTCGTAGGAGGCGACGAAAAGGGAAGTCTCAATTCTGAGACAGTAAAATACGGTCGCGAGTCTCAAGGGACTCGGACCCGAGAAAGACTGCGCTGGCAAGGACCAGTAGCATGTAAAAGACAAAGACCCACCCTTTCGTCAGAGATGGCGCCCCACAGAAAAAAAAAACCGTAACGTTCAACAGTAATAAATATCTGGTCATGAGCCTCAGACGGGGCTCGACACCAAGGCTTACTGACTGACTGACTGACTGACTGACTGACCGTCAGTCGCAAAGTGACTTGCACTTGGGCTGGAGATGAGTATCCAGGAGACAGAATACGATAGAAGACAAACAGAAGTCAGAAGTGAAGTCTCTATTTTATGTGGTGCAGTTACAGTGATCTCGTAGTTTCTTAGTTACGAAGTGTTATAGTTACAGCAAACTAATTGTAGTTGCGCCTCGTGAATATGTATAAGACGATTCATCTAATCCGGAACCCATTAACTACTTGTCCCGTTACCAGGATATGTGACAATATTATAATTAATTAGTATCCGTGTTCAGAGGAGGGCAATTTTCAGCCTAGATATTTCTGGAAAGGAGATCACAGTACGACACAAATGAACGTTAATTAAACTGTTGCCAAGTTAATACCTCCCTGATATTTCATATTCTGCAAGTATTAATTCTACACAAAGAAGAGACTGGACTGATAATTGTACATTTTGAAGGTACTGTCTCTCAAAAAAAGTCTGGTTCGGTAGACAGACATTATAAAAACATCTCTAATGGCATAAAAAGAAAAAATCCGTCGCTTTAGTCCGTAAGCGAACTATACCGGCCGAGCGACCGGGGCTTGTCGGCGAAGTTAGTACCAATTTCTGTGGATAGAGGGTGCCACGTGGTCAGCGCAACGGTTCCCCACGTTATTTAATTTCGGTTTTCTAGACCGGAGTAGCTATTTCCTTGAAACAGATCCTCAATTATCCTGACGAGGCTGAGAGGAACCCTTTATCTAATTAAATATGTTAATTAAAATTAATCTAAAGTAGGATGCAGTAATCAACCCACATCAGGCTTTTGTATTTGTTGGTTCAAGTTTTCGAGTATTTTGCATCGAACACTTTGATGGTCTATAAATCGTCCGTGGAATTTTCAGACCCTGCCTTCTACCCAGGAAATGTCAGTTTCAAAGTCGATTCAAAGATGACTGAGGCAAAGTAACGGCACTATACGTGACAATGAACCCCTAAATGTAGGAATGATACAACGTTTTGGTATTTAGCACCTAGAAAACAGGAGATACTGGGGGGTTCTTTACCGGAAAACACTTTTCGGAAGATTCCGTGTTATTGGATGTGCTTAAAGGAAATCAGACTGCGGGTTTCCGGTGTATGACAGCGCGATGTAGTTTGGTAAGTGGCTATCAACTTTCGATGGAACAACCCAGAAAAGCAGAGCACGTACCCCCACCATCAGGCATGCTGATTCAACGGCAAAATTCGCATGCGCCTCGCAGCCAGCGGCACACTGGTCGCCGTGAAGCGCAGAGCCGTGGAACCGGTCAACAAAATAAAACTCCCCCGTTTATAATAAATGAGGCCGCGCCATAGCTCAAGCGGTTAGTCGCTGTTTTCCCACCGCTGCGGCCCGGGTTCGATCCCGGGTCTGATCAAGTGGGATTTGTGGTGGACAAAGTGGCTGGGGCAGGTTTTCTCCGAGTACTTCGGTTTCCCCTGCCAATCTTCATTCCACCAATTGCTCCACAATCACCTTCACCTATCATCTGGGGCTGGTACAATAGGCCAGAAGTGGCCGCAGTACAAGGACTTAGCCCCACCCCACTAGCAATAAAAAATAATAAGAAATGAACCATCAGTACGACGGTAACCAATAATCTCGAAACTGGAGTAAAGTGAATTTCAAGGCAATCTTGTATAGCAAATGTTTATATGAGATATTAGACACTAACCAGTATAAAATAACCACTAGTATAGGCACTTTAAAAAGCTGCCCTTGAAAGCAGAACTTTCAGCTTCAGGCTATTATACGAATTGAGAACAAGAAGGGTGGAAGACTTTGGTACATTTTCAAAATGTATTCAAAATTTCGATTCTGGGAAAACCGTTACCCATTTTTATGCCACTTCAGTAAGTAATAAATTATTCAACAGCTAACCTTAAAAAATATGTACAGACATTATATTCGATACAACCAGACCAACTGATCATTGTACACTCTATCATCCGGGTTACATATTACGGATAAACGAATTACATAAATTAAGATATTGTAATATTTACTAATATGAAGATATATTCAGCGAAAAAAGTACTACAATAATTACGTGCTCTAAGATATATTTCGCCTGTGATGGTAACCGAGCGGTCTAAAGCATATACTGTCTTTACTAGCTCGCAAGCCGGGATCTTGGTTCGAATCCCACAAAAGGCATGGATGTTTGGCGTGTGTATTCGTTTATTCTGCTTATGTTGACTTGTGTTTAGCTAGAGGCCTTGCGACGAGCTCATCACCCGTCCAAGGAGTCCTACCTTCTGTAAAAATGATCATAAAACTGAGATATCAGCCCTATGCTCCAAATTGTAAGCAAGAGGAGAGGGAAAATATATACATTTCATTCCAACATATAATGCAACTGTGTCACATCATTGTGTGTAATATTCCATAGGACGGTTTCTGGACATAATAATAAGTAAAAAAATTCATATAAATGTGTAACTTCATGGCCTTCCTAGAGAAGTTATAACCATCAGGAGACGTCACCTCCTGCCGTCACATTCTGAAGAACATATCATCAGCAAAGATTGTTTCCATCAACGTGTATTGTAAGTGGCTGTCTCAGAGGCTGCTAAATATTAGTGGCATGCATCAGTGCTAGCGAGTACCTTAATCTTGAAAGATATGTCCTTCAATACGCTTCTTCTCATGTAGTTTCAACCAATTACACCCATGAAGTGCGTCAACAGATGTCCGGAAGAATACTGACGCTGGATTGTTCTCGGACGTAGAGCTCCGGTTTCGCAGCCTACACGATCACCTGACTTGAACACTTCTTTCTTTTGTGTGGATACTTGGAAGTCAAGGCCTATGTCAATTCATTCGATACTACAGAGAAACTACGACATTAAGCTCAACAAGTTGCAAGGGAAATAAAAAATAAACATGGAATTTTCGAATGTTAGCGAATATATTTTTAATTACTTTTACGTAGAACTGAATTGCATGGCCGTAAATATGCAGGAAATTTTGAGATATTTATAACAATGTATTATCAATAGCTTCTTATCTGTTTCATTATAAAAAAATCCGTTAAATTTACGCAGTATTTAACATGTGACCATAGAGGCTAGGAGCACAATAGCTCTAACTTCTTAAGGACGAACGCTTCTGTTTATTCTGATGCCTATAAACTACTGTACCTTATAAAATATGTCATGTAATAATGTTAGAACATGTATACCACATTAACCTAAACTAACATAAACGGACTGGCCGCGCCATAACTCAAGCAGTTAGTACTTCGCTTTCCCCTGCCACTCTTCATTCCACCAATTGCTCCACAATCACCCTCACCAATCATCTGGGGCTGGTACAATAGGCCAGAAGTGGCCGCAGTACAAGGGACTTAGTCTCACCCCACTAGAAAAAAAAAAACATAAACGTACGAATACATTCGCATTAAGACAAATGTACACCATGGTGGAAGAAAAAGAGATATTAAGATTTCCTGAGGGATATAACAACTTTAAATTTACACATTCATTTCCGCCTACCTTAAAACACATCAAAAGGAATTACACGAGGAATGAAGTTACTGTATTCTTGCTCTACAATCTGAGAATACTGATGTTTAGTTCCCAGTCCTCGTGCCTGTAATTATATTAACATCCTCCTCTTTACGTTCTCGACATCTACGTGCAATATTTCCATTTGTGTTGTGACTGGATTCATTACTAACGCTCCAGAGCAAACGGTTCTTCGAAACATCATCATAATCTTTGAGATTACATGCAGTGAGTTTGGGAACAATAATATAAAGTGGGTAAGGAATAAGACAGGCTGTTATGCACCCTTAAAAATGCACTATCTTTCTCTCTGTCACACACAAACATACAATTCTCTTCACCATAAGTTCAACTACACTGTTTCATAGCATATGCCATGAGAATACCAAAGTACTGAAAATTGTATGTTGAGAGTTACGTTAAATTATAATATAAATTCGTACTGAAAAGATACAAGGAAAGAAACAATTCCAACAATAAAAATTATGACTGAATTGGGTCTGGAACAGGGTAAATTCGTACTGAAAAGATACAAGGAAAGAAACAATTCCAACAATAAAAATTATGACTGAATTGGGTCTGGAACAGGGTAAATTCGTACTGAAAAGATACAAGGAAAGAAACAATCCCAACAATAAAAATTATGACTGAATTGGGTCTGGAACAGGGTCAACTCAGCCTCGTGAGAATAATTAAGGAATTATTCAAGGAAATAGCGGCTCTGGTCTAGAAAACGGAAATTAAAGGTCATGGGGATCCGTTGCGCTGACCACGCGACACCCTCTATCCTAACTTTCTAACTAACTTTCACTACCTAGATGAGCTAGATGCTTAGAGAAAAAACTCGTAAATATAATTTTTTCTTTGTATACAGTTACAGTAACTCGCAAAATTACGCCCCGGAAACAGCTCCTTTCGTTTTGTATTACCAATATTTTAAGCCGAAGAAACGAGAAAAAAAAGAGACAGAAAGAAAGAAAGAAAGAAAGAAAGAAAGAATGAGTGAAAGTCGAAAGGAAGTGCAGAGTAAAAAAAAAATAGAAAGAAATACACATGAGAAGAAAGGCACAAGAACACAAATTTCAACTTATCTTAAATTATGTCTGAAGGATCTGTAACATTTAGAGCAATGTCTCTCCATTATACAGCAGTGTTCACTTTGAAGCAAAGCACTAACTTTGGCATCGCTCGGTGTATTGAACTTTCTCTCGAAACCGTTCTTCCTCGAAGAGTCTCATAGCTGGTCTCTGGGCACTCACTAAGTTTCATGGTTAATATTAAGCAAGGCGGAGATCGAATTCAATTCCTCCCTTGGGCCTTGTCAGGGTCTTGTGTTACCCAGTATTTCACACTGTCATTTACAGGAAAGGAGGAAAAACGTGTTACAAGTGTAAAAAGCAGTAAGTAGACTGTGATGGGAATTACTCCAAGAATTCAATACAGCGATAGTACTCAACATGTTTCTAAGTGAGTAAACAATCATGCAGATGTACGTGTATATTTCATAACTCCAGTTTAACATTACAGTGCCATTATGGGGGAAGTTTTCTAAAACTTGGCTTACGATAGGACTAAACTGGAAAAACAGTTACAGTTTTGAATTTATTCTTACCCACAATCTTACTTACTTACTTACTTACTTAGTCATGGAGCTGAACTTTTCTTGAGAAGTCGCCAATTCTGCAGCTACTAAAGAAAATCCCAACATTTTATGGAACCCAAAGGTTCATTACCGTGTTCACAAGAGCCCTCCACTGGTCCCTATCCTGAGCTAGATCAGTCCAATCCATACCACCCAATCCTATCTCTCTAAGATCCATTTTAATATTGTCCACCCACCTATGCCTTGGTCTTCCCAGTGGTCTCTTTCCTTCTGGCTTTCCCACCAATATCCTATACGCATTTCTCGTCTCTCCCATTCGTGCTACATGTCATGGCCACATCATCCTCCTTGACTTGATCATTCTAATTATACTTGGAGAAGAGTACGAGTTATGAAGTTCCTCATTATGCAGTTTTCTCCAACCTCCTGTCACTTAATCTCCCTTCGCTCCAAATTCTCTTCAGCACACTGTTCTCAAACACCTTCAGTCCGTGTTCTTCCTTAATATCAGAAACGAAGTTTCACACCCATACAGAACCATTGGCAAAATTATAGTTTTTTATATTCTAATTTTTATGTTTTTAGACAGCAGACTAAAGATGAAAGGTTCTGAACTGAATGGTAACAAGCATTACCCGAGTTCAATCTCATCTTAATTGCCTCCTGAATCAGGTTTTGATTTCTTATCGTTGTTCCCAAATATCTGAACAACGCCTCATTTTCAAAACATCTGTTTCCTATTTTTATGTCTTGATTCTGCCCCTCATTCTGACTACGAGACAGCAACATCTTGTCCATAATCTGTCTCATGTATCTCAAAGGTGGTTCTACGGTGTCTCACGAGACACACATTTGGAAATTATCTCTCCTAGAATTCCAGAGGAAAGTGGACCCTAAATATAATTCATTTTGAGCGATTTCGCTTAGTGTCCAGGACAATTTCCTGTGTACCTCGACTTTTGTGACGGCGTTTTCAATCTTTATCCCAGGATTCACAATTCAATGGCTTTGTCATCTCACGCGTTCTACATTACGTGATCTCTGCAGACTAATCTGCCATTGCGTTGAATGTTCGATCAGTCAATTGATCAGTTAATCGTAAAATATGGCTAGTTGTTCGAAAATGATTTGCTTTTTAAACTCATAGACTTTAAGCTTATGTCCGCTAACAAGAGGGCACGCGGTAGCCCAGCTGGTTGAGGCTACAAGCCGGAAGGTCGCGGGTTCAAGTCCCGATGAGGTCATTGGATTTTTTTCAATTGACCTAATCCTTCAAGTCGCACTATGGCCCTGGGTTCGACTCAGCCTCTAACAGAAATGAGTACCATGAATATTCTTGCAATATTGTTGGGGGTAAAAGGCGGCCGACGCGTAAGGCTGAGCCGATTGTCTAGAAAATGTGGGAAGCTCAATATCTCACAACCCTATGGGCCTTCACGGCCTGTTACAGGGATAGCTTTACTTTACTCTTTATGTACGCTAATAAAAACTTTTTAGAATGTATTGTATCTTATTTCTTTTGATGTTCACTGCCGTATTATAAAATATTCTTTTTATCTCTTTTGTTCCATTTAGAAAACTGGCGTTCAGTACCGCTACTATGAATCCTAACCATTTAAGTTTGTCCTAAACAAACCATGTGTATTCTAAAGAAACTAAACCCAGTGGCATGTTGTCCGCCAGCAAACTATACCGACCGAGCTACCGCCGTTTGTAGGTGAAGTTAGTGTCAACTTTTGAGGATAGATGGTGTCGCGTGGTCAGCGGAATGAATCCCCACGGCCGTTAATCTCGGTTTTCTAGACCGGAGCCGCTTGTTTCTTGAAATAGCTCCTCAATTATGATCAGGAGGCTGAGTGGACCCCGTTCCAGACTCACTGCTTTTCAGAAACTCTGGCAGCACCGGGAATCGAACCCGGGACTCATTAATCTGTAGCCTGAACTCTGACCACTAGACCACAGAGGCGATCACCATATTCAGTAGGACTGAAATGCGTTCCTTTAATTCAGGTATTCGGTTCATTCTCAGATCACGGTCTATTTCTTCCGATCGCGGAATTACGCAGAGTTCCTTGATTCGTAGTAGAGGTTAAGTGGTACTTATTGTCTCAAGGTTTCATGCAAGATTAATTGCAATGCACTTAATTTAATGACCATTTAATGACAAATTTGCTGATCGCATTGGTCGCGCGGTGTAAGGCAAGAAATATCTTGGCCCCCTCAAGCAATTGGATCGTCGGTTCGAATTCCGCCTGAGGCATGAAAGTCTGCGTTTGTTCTGTCTTTGTTGTCCTGTGTACGCAGCGGTCTTGCGTCGGGCTGATCCCCGTCCCAGGAGTCTCAAATATGAGTCAGTAATATATGGTCTCGTGTACCAAGCGACTCGAACCCGAGAAAGACTGCGCTGGCAAGGACCAACAGCATATACAAAAGACACACCCGTCCTCTCGTCAGAGAGCGCGCCCACAAAAAACAAGACCGTAACTGTCAAACGGCAATAAATATTTGGTCATGAGCCCCAGTAAGTGTTCGTCACCAAGACTTACTGACTGACTGGCCGTCAGTCGCAACGTGACTTAGACTTTGGACATACTCGAGCAGTAAGCACATATCACATGATCGCTATCCAGCCAGCCTATTGGCGCGTCAGTCGGATCTACAAAAAAACGCATGTCACGTGATCACTATCCACTGTTGTTACGCTTCCTACGACTCGCAGGGTCACGGTGGAGGTATTCGACCCCGCCGCCAAACGGGTCACTGGATCTCAACTGTGACTATATGTCCATGTTCGTTCCTTGGCAATATAAGGAAAACAGTTACCAATCACGAATAATAGCGGCAGAATCACGCGAACAAGCAAGAAAGCAAAGAGAAGTTCGTAGTTGAAGAATTAGAAGTCGGCTTGTGGAGATTTAACGTGTGATCGGATGATTTTATTTATGTGTAATATTTGGAGTCAGTGATTTAAGGATACTTTTATAGTTCCAGTGTTATAAATCCGCGAAGACTAGTGTAGACAGTGTAAAGAGATTAGTGTGGAGTGATTGTAAATTGTGTAAAGCAGAAATAGTGTAATAATTAATTGTTGTCACGACCTGTACGTTATTAATAAATCCAAATACCAATCCAAACACGCGTCTTAGTCACTGTGACAATGTTTATTCCTCTCTTTATATTTTATCTCTGTCTTCGAAAAAAATCCAATCATTAAAGATAACAAAAATAAATACCTGCAAAACTGACATACAGTATAAGACAATCCCTAAGTGCACTAACACTACACTTATATAGCTTACAGTTATTACCGAATTTCATCCATGTAATTTGGCAGATGTGATTGAAGAACGAAAAGTGGATAAAGAATGGGGTGGAAAGACACCAGTAAATTTGCCTTTCCCTCATGTAAGCGGACGCTACCGCTACCACATAATTTCAGCCCACAGCCTTCCCTGTCTTCGTTCTCGGAAATTGCATCGCATCGCCTTCTTCATCATATCCGTGTGAGTGAGTTTCAAGGGGAGAAGCGACAACACTTTGCGGCCTGATCGTGTTCATGATGCTCATAATGAGAACAGAGATGATGATGATGATGATGATGTGATGATAACAATTACAAAAGAAGCAAACATAAAATGAAAACAGAGTGTGCTGAAGTAGGGACCGGTTTCTTTGTTACAAATTTGGTATTCATAAGCATCCATCACCGAAAGCTCCAGAAACAGGTAAATAGCAAACTCACTGTTTTCTTTATTGCTAGTGGGGTGGGACTAAGTCCCTTGCACTGCTGCCACTTCTGGCCTATTGTACCAGCCCCAGATGATAGGTGAGGGTGATTGTGGAACAACTGGTGGAATGAAGATTGGCAGGGGAAACCGAAGTACTCAGAGAAAACCCGCCCCAGCGCCACTTTGTCCACCACAAATCCCACTTGACCAGACCCCGGGATCGAACCCGGGCCGCCGCGGTAGGAAGCCAGCGACTAACTGGTTGAGCAATGGCGCGGCCAAACTCACAGTAAGTAAATAATTTATGGAATCTCGCAGCCAATCAAATTAAAGTTGTTTCACAATAACGACTAAGACCTAAAAGTTTGTGACGACGGTACATTAGTACAAATACTGTGTTACTGGGCATTTTCCATCATCCTGTCTTTATCTAAAAACCGTCATGTTTATATTTCAAAACAGAGGAGACTGGATTTTGTTTCCGTCTTTAGGTAGAACCTACTAAGTTGGGCCCAATCGATAGAGTCAGTCCATATCTCTGGAGACAGGGACTAGCTCTATCGATTGGGATCAACTGAGTAGGTTTTACCCGAAGGAGACAGCGGAGACAGGGACTAGCTCTACCGATTGGATACACTGAGAAGGTTTTGCCTGAAGACAGAGAGAGCGGAGATAGGGACTAGCTCTACCGATTGGATACAATTGAGGTTTTACCCGAAGACGGAGACAGCGGAGATATGTATGCGAAGAACGTTGTCTGTCAGGTTAAAATGAACCAGTTTGAACATCTGAAAGCCCACATAAGGGACGCTGTGGCTACGGTAACACCAAACATGTTTCAAGCAACGTGGAACGAGGTCGAATATCATCTGGATATCTGTCGTGCCACCAAGTGAGCCCACATTGATATTTATTAAGAAAGTTATATACTCAGAAAAAACTTTAATAGTTTCCCTTTACAGTGGTATAACCCATAAATGTGTATAATAAATTCTTTCTGAGATAATTATTTTATTTTGGATACCTTTCATCCGGACACCATTTATTCATGGCATAATACTTAATTAAGCATAGGGAAAATATTACTTTAGTTTTACCTTTTAAGATGGATCATTTAAAAATCTACATGGCTGCTTTGTGTTTATTTAGTGTCCATTTAAACGACTAGGAATGTTCTCTTTCAGCTTCTTTTAACAAAGAATCACACCATCTTGTAAGTTGCTGCTACGATAAATTTCACAGCTTAAGTAACATTCTCTGGAGCTGAGGCTTGATAGAATTTTCTAGCATGGCATACGTAAGATCAAGTGGATACGGTGGATCAAGTGGATACTGCTTAAGAAGAAAACAGAATGGAATAAAGTAAATCAATAAAACAGAGGATTTTCTTCCAGGCCATTTTTCTTCACCGCTTACTGGTTTGGCAAGTTTTCAGATAAAGAATAAATCCACGGTGATTTCAAAACGAAACAGACGAGACAGTATTTGATTGGATTCTAGCCATGTCCTATTCAAAAGAAGTGATTTTAGGTACTGAACAGGGCAGAAGCAGAAGCAATATTTCTTCTTCAGTTCGTTGACGAATTATCTGCAGAGTTTATTACTTTCATTACCACGGATCTGCGCACCATTCTAGCTCAGCCTTGGCGGAGATCAAAAGCGAGACTCTTTGTGTTACGTTCTTACATTCCTCAGTGCAGTTAACAGTTCAGCAGCGAGACTGATCGGGTGTTGGATGGGAGAGAGATTCTCTGGAATTTAAATAAAAGTTACGCAATTACTGTTGGGGCGTTCTGGAAACACACCGAAACACAGAGACATCTTCAGGAACCACGCCACACTACATGTGCGTCTTCTGTCTCTAAACCTAAGGCAGCGCCTACACGAGCGCACAAAAAGCGTCCGTTGTAACGAACGTACTTTATGACGGACGTTGCTGAGGATACCACACAGTTGCAGATTTTTTTTTTGAAATGGAGCCAGAAGAAAGCGTAGCATTCGCCTCTCTTGTTTATTTCTACAACGGACGTCACGACGTTCGTTAAAACGGACGCATTTTGTGCGCTCGTGTAGACGCTGCCTAAAAGTTCATCTATCTCGTTTCTTGCCTTTCGCAATTATTGCTGTATTTTTAATAGGCCCATAATTCGTAGACGCTATTAGAAACATGCATAAAAAAAATTGGCTTAAATGGATTCTGTCTGTGCGTGATGGATTAGCGTAAATATATTGTCACGTGTTGGGTATGTCACGCGACAAATAACTTCACGTGGGTCTCGGATTTAAAGAACCTTTATTGGACACTCACACTTACACACATTACAATTATTGTCGCTTGCAGTATCACTTGACTTCTGGCCCAATACTCTAAATGTCCAAGTCCAAGTCCAAGTCACATTGCGACTGACGGTCGGTCAGTCAGTCAGTAAGTCTTATTACTGTTGAACGTTGTTACGGTTTTGTTTTTTGTGGGGCGCCCTCTCTGACGAGAGGACGAGTCTGTCTCTTTTACATGCTACTGGTCCTTGCCAGCGCAGTCTTTCTCGCGTCCGAGTCCCTTGGGAGTCGCGACCGTATTTTACTGTTTCAGATTTGAGACTTCCTTTTCGTCGCCTCCTACTCTACTCTGTGCGTGTCGTAAGCTCTGCTTATATAGGGGCTATGCGGACCGGATACCGGACACCGTTCCTCACTGTTGCGTTACCGCTGTTCAGGCAGTCCGTTGCTTCGGGAACGCTCCTATAGATGTCACCGGTAACGTGCCTCGTCTCACCCGTTGTTACTCAACGACAATTCGTTGCTACGATCTGTCGCTGCGGGAACTCCACAGTTTCCACGTATTCGTTGCCGTGGAAGTGTCCGTTCCGATTGTAGCGGTTGTCGCGTGATGGACATAAGGTAACGCGTCACAATATGTTATATTGTCCATATTTCTCGGACCATCGATTCTCCATTTTTAGCATAGTTTTCCTAAACAGTTCGTAAAACTCGAATGTTCTTTACCGTGTTCACAATATTAACCATTGAGCTCTATCCTGAAATTAATCAAATCTACACCACTAAATCTTATTTAAATAAGATTTATTTTAATATTATCCTCCCACTTATGTCTAGGTCTTCTACTGGTATCTTCCTTCTGGCTATATTACAAGAACCCTGTATGCATACCCCTTCTCCACATGCGTGTTAATTGTCCTGCCCATCTCATCTTCATTTTTAGAAGAATGAATAATACTTCTTAACCTCATCGTACTCCTGAATGAAGAAATTTCTGATGCTATGATTCGAAAAAAAAAAAATCAAAACTTTGTACTCGCATGTGGTTTTCTAAATGCACCTAGAATAAAATTGTACATAAGTTATACATTCTACTAATAATTTATGTAAAGTTTTTCATCAACAAATATCTTCATTTAGTTGAGTAAAAAAATTCATTCATTTATTTCCAATGTTTTTCATTAATGACATCCGAATCATTGGAAATTTGTTCTGTACTGACGAGGCTGGTTGAACAAGAAGACTTCATATGAGGCCTGGGTTCCTTAGTGACAAAGACACTAGACACCAGCAAGCGACAGGACTAACCGGAGTGCCAATGAACCCAGTGTAACACACTGATATGTTGGGTTTTTGGACTTTATCCATCGTCCTGGATTTTTAAGACTGGACCAAGTGATTGAGGCTAGCTCTTTCTAACGGACCAAACTGAATAGGTGTTCTCCTTCACCTGAGGACGGAAACAGATCCAGTTTCCGAAACGTCGTGTTTTTATTTATCTTAAAAAACCAGGACGATGGATAAAGTCCAAAAACCCAACATATCAGTGTTTTATACACCATCGTCAGAATCCTATAGTAACAACCCAGTGTAAACCTAATATAGTACTCTGCAGGTGCTTTCTGCACTCGCTTCGAATATTTACATTCTGGTCAAAATATTGTGACGTGTTGCGCTATGGATGACGCCCCTCCCTCCCCGACAGCCGTGACGTGCCGAGCGGAGCCGAAATGAGCAGAGTCCAAGCACGCTGGTCGCTATGCAAAGAGAGGAAACAGCGGTTGCTAAGCAAAGCCAGTCAACACTCAGTCACTCCCCGCGGTGACGTAACACGGGACGCCAAAGTAGCTACGTAGCAAGTCCATGTAGATTACACTCTGCACGAGCGAGAGGCGCAGTGCTCAATGCTGAAGAGTTCGAACGCTGTGGAGACGGGCCTGAAGAGTGCAGCGGAAAACCAGGGGGAAGCAGAAAACTCAGTGTCCGAAGGAGACGAAAACGGACAGACACCAAGTTTACAGGCTCCTGAACTGACAGAAATGGATCCGTCAGCAACAGAAGCACGGCCCTTGAGCGCAAGTTCAAATCAAGGGCGAAGGGAACAACTTCAAGAGAAATTCGAGCCTCTCAGAAGGCAAGACGCTCCGTGTCAGAAGAACAGGATGAGGGCGACAACGAAAGAGACGAACAAAGTAGAGAGGAGAATGGAGGAACTGATGAAAAGTCTAAGAGGTGTGCCTCGGAACACCACACGAGACACTGACAGCACAGCCACCGGCGAGTGTGACAGGGTAGCCACCGGCAAGGGCGACTTGCGACGGAGACAGCACAGCCACCGACGAGTGAGACAGGCTAGCCGCCGGCATGGGCGACAGCACAGCGACTTGCGATGGAGACAGCACAGCATCCGATGAGTTAGACAGGCTGGCCGCCGGCAAGGGCGACAGCACAGCGACTTGCGACGGAGACAGCATAACCACCGACGAGTGCGACAGGGTAGCCGCCTGCAAGTGCGACAACACAGCGACTTGCGACGGAGACAGCACAGCCACCGACGAGTGCAACAGGCTAGCCGCCGGCATGGGCGACAGCACAGCGACTTGCGATGAAGACAGCACAGCCACCGACGAGTACGACAGGCTGGCCGCCGGCAAGGGCGACAGCACAGCGACTTACGACGGAGACAGCATAGCCACCGACGAGTGCGACAGGGTAGCCGCCGGCAAAGGCGACAGCACAGCGACTTGCGACGGAGACAGCATAGCCACCGACGAGTGCGGCAGGGTAGCCGCCTGCAAGGGCGACAGCACAGCGACTTGCGACGGAGACAGCATAACCACCGACGAGTGCGACAGGGTAGCCGCCTGCAAGTGCGACAACACAGCGACTTGCGACGGAGACAGCACAGCCACCGACGAGTGCAACAGGCTAGCCGCCGGCATGGGCGACAGCACAGCGACTTGCGATGAAGACAGCACAGCCACCGACGAGTACGACAGGCTGGCCGCCGGCAAGGGCGACAGCACAGCGACTTACGACGGAGACAGCATAGCCACCGACGAGTGCGACATGGTAGCCGCCTGCAAGGGCGACAGCACAGCCACCGACGAGTGCGACAGGGTAGCCACCGGCAAGGGGGACAGCACAGCGATTTGCGACGGAGACAACACAACCACAGACGAGTGCGACAGGCTAGCCGCCGGCATGGGCGACAGCACAGCGACTTGCGATGGAGAAAGCACAGCCTCCGACGAGTTCGATAGGCTGGCAGCCGGCAAGGGCGACTGTACAGCGACTTGCGACGGAGACAGCATATCCACCGACGAGTGCGACAGGGTAGCCGCCGGCAAAGGCGACAGCACAGCGACTTGCGACGGAGACAGCATAGCCACCGACGAGTGCGACAGGGTAGCCGCCTGCAAGGGCGACAGCACAGCGACTTGCGACGGAAACAGCATAGCCACCGACGAGTGCGACAGGGTAGCCGCCTGCAAGGGCGACAGCACAGCGACTTGCGACGGAAACAGCATAGCCACCGACGAGTGCGACAGAATAGCCGCCTGCAAGGGCGACAGTACAGCGACTTGCGACGGAGACAGCACAGCCACCGGCGAGGGCGATATCACACACAACGACGATGGCGAGAGCACTGCCAAGTGCGAGGTTGACCGCCCAGCGGAAGCCGACAGCGAAAGCCCAGTTACCAGCGATGGGCAGTGCGACAGCACAGACAACGACGACGGCGGAAGCAGAGCCAAAGGCGAGGGCGACAGCCCAGCGACGGGCCACAGCGAGATCACAGTGGTCACGCGAATATATTGGATATAGCGAATTTTATTTCACACTCGTTCACAATCACACAATTTGCAAGCTCAAAATTACTGCCATCGGCAATATCACAAATACTAGACTGTATAGTCTTCCCTGGCCAACTCGTTTCTAACTCTTGAATGGTTTTCGCTGCTCCTTATTTAGCCCTGTTACGGACAGCACATTAAACAGTTAAGTAATAGACACCACTGTTGTCTGACGCCGTTTGCCGATAGCCCTGTGGCGTCACGTGTTCCTTCATCCCGGGGAGAGACCTGGTTTTGACTGGCTTTGCTTAGCAACCGCTGTTTACTCGCTTTGCATAATGACCAGAGTTCTGGGACTCGGCTCACTTCGGCTCCGCTCGGCACGTCACTTCTAGCAGGGTGGGAGGGAAGTCGTCCATAGTGCAACACGTCACACTTCTCCCTGCTTAAGGCTGTTCGTCCCGAATAGCACTCCCGTTCCTTTTCTTTCGAGGTCGTTTTTGCAGCATCTTTTTTTTTGTCCTGCTACTGCTTTCAGCGACTGTTCTCCGGCCATTACAACCGCTCCCCTCTTAAGACCAGCTCATCTCGAGTGGTTTCCATTCAATTTGCCAGAAAATCCAGTTGTATTAGATTCATCGATCGCACATGCACTCTTTCTCGGGAAGCCGGTACTTCTACTTTACCGTTTCCTCCTCTATCCGTTGTTTATTTTTCCGCCTTGGAGGGGCTACCCCTCCATAAGTTCCATTCCTTGTTTTGTCGTAATCCGACAGTAGAGCCGCCAATTCGCTTCGCGATCTTCACGCTGACAATCTCGTAGATGGTCTTCTTACAAATTCTCCCTCCTAGGTTCGATCGCTTTCCTGATCTACACCCTCCGACGGCGTCCTTGTTTGACACCTTTTTCTTCTGGCATAGCGGCTGTCTGCCGCCTATGTTCTTTATTCCAGTTCTTCTTTTCCGGTTTCTTGTTCAACACTGTTTGCTTTTCGTCCCATACGCCTGTGACCTTCACAGCGTGTAATCTTCATTCCGGTGGCGGTCACCTCTTTCCGCGGTGCACTCTCTGTGGGTCGAAATTTCCTGAAGATGTTCCTCTTTCCCACGGCGGCTCATCCCTCTGCGGGCTACGGCCAAATTCTTCTGGGGTCCAGAATTATCCTGTGTCGAATTCTTCACATTTCGTCGCTTGTTTCGGTCCCTACGCTTTTTCTGCTTTGGTTTTCCGATCGGCATTACTTCTACGTCTTTGTACGGGTACCTCTCGTAGTTCTGCTGAAAGTCTTGGGCATTCGTTTAGTGTTTCCCTGAGAAGTTCTTTATGTCGACGTAACAGCACTTGATGCGTTGTTTGCACTTGCTGACGTCGTCGTTCCTCCTGGTCTTCCCGCCACTTGCTGACACGAGACCGTAGCGCCAAGTCCTTTCTCCGGCATCCGAAGGTTCCCTGGGGAGTTTCCTTCTTGAAGGCATTTCTCCAACTTCGTGCCACTGTTGCGTGACGGGATATCTTCCTGCAGGTGGCAGTCAGCTTCATCCGAGATCCATAATCTCCTCGGGTCCAAGTCTCCTTTTTCGTTTTGGAGGGGGTCTACATCTCCACAGTGTCCAGTTTTTGATGTTGGTATCTGATGGGATTCCGTGCAGCACGTCTGATTGTGCACTTGCACATGCCTCGAAATTTCCTTTCACTACGAGTGCTTGTGTCGTTCTCTCACGTTCAAGTTATTCTCGTGCTTTCTTGACACATCTTTATGATGGCTTGTGCGTGACTCTAACTGATCTCCCCGGAGTCTGAGTCTCTTGCGCTGTGTCACATTTGCACAGCAAGTCATCTTCTTGTCGGCCGCGACCAATCGCTTCCTCCCGGATCCACCAGTTCCCTGAGTAAGGTTCTCCTTCACGATGTCCTCTTGCGTCGTGCCACTGTTGCGCGATGGGACATCCTTGTGTGGCTTCTCTTCAGCGGTCCACAATTTCTTTGGGACCAAGATTTCCTGAAGAAGCTACTCTTGCGCCATGCCACTGTTGCACGGCGGGACACCTTCCTGCAGGCGGCGGCCAACTTCTTCCGGGATCCAGAAATTCCTCGAGTTACTTCCTGTGGCTCTCCACGTAGTCCTACAGCTTGCTTCTTCCGTCCTTTCACCGGTTTCACTACGGCATTTTCGTTGGGGACTTCTCGTTGTTGGGCCACCCCAGGTTTCGTGTCCACTGAGGCCGGCTTTTCTTCTACTAGACGTGCCTCTGTCTCTTGGCAGGTCATCGTCTCCGCCTCTAATTCGGGTTTAAATACGTACACCATCTCCATGTGGCTGGTGCCCATATATTATAGCATGGCTTCTGTCCTTGCTCTGACGGCTTCAATTTTATGTTGGAGTGTCTCATCCAACTCTGAACGCATAGATATCATTTCGGCCTTCATTTCTTCATTGTCGGCCTTCCTATCGGCCGCCGCCTTTTCTTGGTAGGCGTCTAATTTTGTCAGCATGACGTCGGCGTTTTCTTGGTTGACGTCCAATTTTGCCAGGAAATCTTCTCTGCCTTTTTTCTATTGGCCTCCATTTCTTTCAGCTTTTCCTCTTTGTCAGTTTTCCTATCGGCGTCTAATTTTGCCAGCATGATATTTGCTTTTTTATGATTGAATTCTAATTTCTCCAGGAAATCCGCTTTGTCTTTCTTTCTGTTGGCCTCTATTCTGTCTTGCATCTGCACTCGATCGGCATCTGCTTTAACTTGGTAGGCCCTCATCTCTTTCAGAAGTTCCAACATCTGCTGTGACTCCATTTTTGTAGCAGTATAATAGTAGGAGCAAACATAAGTTCAATTATTCGTTGAGCCGTGTTGAAGTTCGTAAACAATTCTGACACAAGTGTAACGTGTTTTGCCACTGAAGACGCCGTTCGGATTGTTAATTGGTTTATTTAACAACCTACAAGTCTCGGCTACAATTAATTACAACAATGTTACGGGTTTACACACTTTCATAACCCTACACACAAATCTGTCCACTCTGTCCTCAGTAGTCTACACGTATTCACAGGGAGTTATACAAGTGTCACTGTATCACACACTCCCAATTATTTCTCTTCTGTGCCAAGCATCTGCTTCTCACGCTATCTCTTCTAATCACACGTTCTGGTATTCTTCTTCCGCCACTGCTGCTAGATTCCAACTCAACTGTCTTCGGCTGCTGATCACTCACTCACTTCTAACTGCTCACTGCTGGCTAGATTTCAACTGACTTCGGCGGCTGCTACATTGCAACTCTCTTCGTAGGCTGCTACACTTTAACTGACTCCGTAGGCAGTTTAATTCTCTTATACATCCTCAGCCGGACAACGGGAAAACGCCTTGCTTCCTTGTTGCCTAGTTGCGTGTTTACCGGCGTTACTGCGCTTCGCTGCCGGGAGTTGTTTACTGCTACGTAGCAACTTTGGCGTCCCGTGTTACGTCACCGCGGGGAGAGACGTGGTGTTGACTGGCTTTGCTTAGCAACCGCTGTTAACTCGCTATGCACAGCGACCAGCGTGCTTGGATTAGGCTCACTTCGCTCCGCTCGGCACGTCACGGCTGGCGGGGAGGGAGGGGCGTCATCCACAGCGCAACACGTCACAATATGATCATTTTGCGGCGTGTCACAGAAAACCTGAGTACTATGTAACAACAACAAAACGAAAATATTAGTTTTTAATCAGTACTGATATAGAATACTACATAATTCAGTCCTGTTTTCGAAGCTAATATTATCTTTGCCGTTACATCTCACGGTATTTCTGGATGTCTGAGTGGGTTTGTTACGAATGACTTTTTGTTTCAGCAAAACAAAGTGGACCCCATACTTTAACACGCATAATTAGGGCTACAACCCTAAGTCCACTGTAGAAGAGTAGGAGAATTCTTACACGAAAGTAAATACAGACAGTTTTTGAAGCAGAGTCCTCCTTCATTAGCTAACACAAGCTGAGATCCTTAGACATTTTCCTGTCTTATATAGAACATGAAAGTCTATTGCCAGTTCACAAGTGCGGATTACTTGGCCCGATTCTGAGTCAGATGAATACAGTCCACATCATCACATCACATTTACGTAATATCCACTTTAATATTATTCTCCAGTCTACGTACAGCTCTACCGAGTAGCTTCTTGTTTCAGGATTTCCAACTAAAATTTTGTATGCATTTCTCATTTCTCATATGTATCCTAGGTGTCCCGCCCATGTGATTCTACATGATAAGTAAAGCTTCCCCTGTAACAGGCCATGAAGGCCCATAGGGTTCTAAGATGTTGAGGCTTCCACATTTTCTAGACAATCAGCTCATAGATGGCGGTGAGGTTGTCAGCCTTACACGCCGGCCGCCCTTTACCTCCAGGAAAATTTCTGGTACTCATTTCTGTTAGAGGCTGAATCGAACCCAGGGCCATAGTGCGGCTGGAAGGATTATGTAAACTGATAAAATTCAATGTCTTCATCTAGATTCGAACAAGCGACCTTCCGGCTTGTAACACAGTGCCTTAACCAACTACGCTACTGCGTGCCCCTGACTCGCAGGGTCACGGTGGAGGTATTCGACACCGCCTCCACACGGGATGGCGTTATTCTTGTTATATAGCCACCGCACCGACCACGCAGAAAACAGCCTATATTGTTGGAACGTGTTTAGTCAGAGTTACATTGCGACTGACGGTCAGTCAGTCAGTAAGTCTGGGTGTCGAGCCCCATTTGGGGCTTATGACCAGACATTAATTATTATCGTTTGACAGTTACGGTCTTGTTTCTGTGGGGCGCCTTCTCTGACGAGAGGATGGGTCCGTCTTTTGTATATGGAACGTGTTTACTTATCGATCGCATAGCAACGGTCACGGCGCCTACCGCATAGAAAACACCGCAATCCCATTGTTGCCTTGTGTGCATTCGGTCGCGACGTGTTTACTGGTCCGTTACCTAGCAACGCTGTGCCCATCCACGTTACAATTTATACCTATATGTGATTAATTCAACGAAGATATCAATACGTTAGTCAATACAGCGTCAAATTAAGGATGAATATCTTAGATATCCTTCCTTCAGTAGAAGGAACAAAAAGCATCACTAGATACACACATCCAATGGGACAAGAACACAGCCGCAATATATATCGTAAGATAGGAAGAAAATTATCATATAACATCAGAATTAAAAAAAATAGTAACAACAACAATGACGTGCCTTAATGAATACTGTCTGACCAAGTGCACAGCGCAGTAGAATCCTTTAAAAGGTGGGTTGACTGAAGATGGCCCTATGCGGCTGAAACATGTAGTATAAACACCAAATGTACATATATTTTAATAATTTTAATGATATTTTAAACACTTAACGAACATTTAGTTAATTAATTGTGAATTAATATTGTTAAATTGATACTGTTACATTATAGACGGAAAACAAGACTATAAGTCATACACCCCAATGCAACAAAACAAACTCCGTGGTTTTAGTCCGCAAGCGAACTATATAGACCGAGAGACCGCCACTTGTCAGCGAAGTTAGTGCCAACTTTAGCGGATAGAGAGTGTCCCACGGTCAGCGCAACGAATCCTCAAAGCCGTTAATCTAGGGTTTCTAGACCGGAAACGCTATTTCCTTGAAATAGCTCCTCAGATATCTTCACGAGGCTGAGTGGACCCCGTTCCAGAACCACTACTTATCAGAAAATCTGGTAGCGCCGGGAATCGAACCCGGACCTCTGGATCTGTAACAAGAAGCTTTGATCATTAGACCACAGAGATCGTCACTTTAATGCAACAGGATGCTGAAATACTATAATATTACAGTGAGTACAATCTAAACCTCATAATCCTGATAAATAGATATATCGGCCGTCGCCAACGCGTGTCACATAACAATAGCGAGTCGAAGCAAGGAACTGGCAAGTGTATATGAAAGTGACTGGGATATCTGAACGCATTCCCTAGAGGAAGTAAGTTTTCTTTACGCATCCAGTAATAAACGAAAAAATAACTCATGGGGGTGGTGAACGGAGGTGCTAAGAGGCGAAAGAATAAGAAAACGAAAGATTTATCCAACCCGTCTCTGGAGCGGCACAATTTTGGCGGGTTTCCATTGTAGCAGTAGGGAAACAGATTTCGGAGACAGACATTAATGTGGGAGAATGGAAATGTATAAAGAGAGCGAGAGAGAGCGCATGGCGAGAGAATTGAGGCGGACTGCTAGAGAAGGGACCAGAAGAAAGGAAGGGAGGGTAGAAGAAAAATGAGATTGAGTTCACTGTTAAGAAAATCACAAGGGATTTAGTAAAAGAAAATACATATCAGAAAAGAGAACCCCTAGGTGGCAAGGAGATTCATAAAGAGATACCCCCTCACATCGCGACAGAAGTAAATCACGTGAACATTTATAATTTTTCTCATTATAAGCAGCACCAGCGTGTTGTTATTATTATTATTATTATTATTATTATTGCTTCTACTGTTATTCGGGGCGTGAAGCTGATCACTCACCTCCAGCTAGTGCCGAGGCCAAGAAAATATGGATCTATACATCCACTCCCCCATACGCTTCATGGAGTAGTGCTTAATTAGTTAAGCACAAGGACAACTTTACTTTTACTACTGTTATTATTATTATTATTATTATTATTATTATTATTATTATTATTATTATTATTATTATTAGTTTTATTACTATCACGAACATAACTGCATGTTGAAATGTCAGTTTATTAGATTTAATTGTAATAAAATCTGATTGGTGTAATGTCACTCCACTGCCCACTTTTTAATAATAAATAATAAATATTCAGCGAAATTAAAGGGCACTTGAGTCTTACGACTGTCTCATTGCTTGGTCTCAATCAGCAAACGGCTCGGTTACAATTGTACATTACAAGGTCCAGATTTTCTTCCATTGCGGATACAAGGGCTTCTATTTTAAGCTGACAAACAGGGAGGCCACACTTGCCTTGTTGAAAATTATTTTCAGACTGCACAAATATATCCAATCTCACACCGAAATTATGATAAAGTGACTATATTTGTTTCAAAATACTTTGCTTGTATCCGACTGGACAAATACTCTTAATGAGAATTCAGTCGATTTAGCCGTCCCTAACCTCACTTCCATAGAGATTTAAGCTAAAAATTTAGATATTCTTCTCATACTATTAAGAAACTATTCCTTCCCGCAATGGTTACCCTCTGCGTTGAAATACTCCAACACGAAGAACACCGAATTTCATAAAGACTTAAGGAAAATATAGTAACAAACAATCTCTATCCGCACTTTCACCTCTAACCGTTCCTAGAGGACATGCATAATGTAGAGAGTAACACAAAACGCAACTGAAATTTACACTGGATAAATTCGTGTACAAAAGCAAATTGGGTGGACAATACAGTACACTTAGAGCACTTAGCACTATTGGAATTCATCTAGTGAAATATACATAGTATGAGACACAAATTGGATGAAACTGTGTTTTTGTTTTGTCACACCATCCCAAGGATTTGCGATATTCCTTGAAAATCTGAGAGTTATTTGAGTGGTCAAGAAATTCCCTTTTGATATGGGTTTGTGATATTTATTATAGTGTTCTCGAAGATCTGGGACCGGAGCTTATCCTGATGCAGTTCAACCCAGTGTGAAACTTCAGAAGCTAGTAATATACACGTAGTACCAATTTCAATATTTTCTGCCATTCATAACTTTTCTTTTAAACAGTGTCCTACTTCAGGGTATTTGGACCAACACTTTATAAATTTCTTACTTCCTGGAAGCGCGATGCACGATCAACTTCCCTTGTTACCGTCCCCTTTCTTTTCTTTGTACTTATGCCGGCGTCGGTAGATCACTTAACTCTTCTCAGGTTCGTGTCGCGGCAATAAAGGAGACAACCGGTAGCTGCACTCTGAAAGCCAGTCCACTTCTCCAAATCATTAAAGACACAGCTTTCACTGTCCACAAGTTGCTTATTTATTCGAAAGCGAAATTTTGCAACTTGCTTCGCACAAACAATGAGCAATATAGCCCCTTAATATTACCAAAATGTAACGTTCCATAAATGAAGACCTGATTACTTAAGACTAACTTAAGGAGTGCAGTCAAATGATGTGATTCCCATTAATTTAAGACTCCAAGTCTTGCGGGCACGTCGCTTCATCCCCAAGAAGGATTTGAATTGACGATTTCCCCTCCCTAGACATGAATTCGTCTCCATTTGGCTGATTTAAACTAGCCAAAGTAATTATTCAATCAGCATAAGCCAATCACGTAAAGACCCGTAAGAATAAAGCAGTTCCCAAAGACAGAACTCGGACCCCTACATATGAAATGAGTTACATTCTTCAATTTAGGGTTCTGGTACACCCTTATGGCGGCTACTCATGTAAAAAAACAAACAATTAAAGAACAATATTTACGTCTTCATAAAGCTACTGACTTACCACTGTGGTGACCTTGTCTCTTTTCGGGCATTAGAACCGAATGAAAGCAAAAGCAATTAATTGTCTTCTGTTCCGATATGAGGAACAAGTCATAACTCGCGAATAAATTAGTCACACGTATAGAAATGACTAAAGAGGATAACAGCGTTCACGAAGAACTGTAAGAGGTTTGGACTGGCAGAAACTCAATCCTTTGATTTTAGGACTTGATTATTACTCAGTGTTCTTATACGTAGGGAAGTAACAAATTATCCGCACTCTTGTTTTTCCAATCCATATATACAAAAGTAGAGGGTTGAACAAGTACTTCATTTTTCTATATAGTCTCCCCCCTTTTCGATGCACTTGGTCCAGCGGTCCACAAGCTTCCGTATTCCCTCCATGAAGAAGGTTTTCATTTGGTCGCGCAACCTTTTATGCACCGCTTCCCCCACTTCTTTGTCCGCAGAAAATCAAAAACCTCGTAAAAAACATTGAGCGGTCCAAAGAGATGATAGTCGGAAAGGGCGAGATCTGGGCTGTAGGCAGGGTGTTCCAGCACCTCAAAACACAAATGGTTAATGGTTTCAACGGTCTGGCCGTCCTTGTGTGTGTTCATTGTCATGCAACATCAACACTTTCTTCGGCAATAGGCCACGGCGTTTGGTGCGGATTGCTGGTTTCAGATTGTTGGCCAGCAAATCACTGTATCTTGCACTGTTTATCCTACACCTTTTTTCCAGGTAGTCTTCCAGTATAGGCCTTTTTGAGTCCCAAAAAACGGTTAGCATCACCTTTCCCACGAAAGATTGAGTCTTGAATTTCATCTTCGTTTGCGATCCCGGGTGTTTCCACGCCATACTCTGGCTTTGGGATTCTGGCTCATAGTGATGGAACCACCGATGAATTTCAGCCCCTGACACACCTTCCAACCAGAGAAATCGGATCACTATTCTTTGTTAATCATTGGTGCACACTGCTAGCACAGCGGCCATGTTTACACTGTCATAGCATCAAGGAAAATGATGCGATCAAGGTCAAACTTCGATCACGTGACCACAGTAGTACCAACTCTAACAATACATGCGTAGGAGGCAGTGTGACAAACCTAAAGATGTGTTATGGAGAAAGTGCGGATAATTTCTGACTTACCCTCGTAGTTATTAAGTTGCTTCCCAACTACCGACCAACGGCAGAAACGTCATATATACGGTGTGATGAAAACTGACTCTTATAATAAAGGTAAAGTCGTCCCTGTGCTTAACTAATTAAACATTATTCCATGAAGGAGTATGGGGAAGTGGATGTATAGATCCACATTTTCTTGAGCTCGGCACTAGTTGAAGGTGAGTGGTCAGCTTCACGCCCCTACCGCTTTACTTCCGGGGAAAGAGCCCCCCCCCGATACTTCTTCGACAGGAGGCTGGGTGGGCCCTAGAGTCGGTCTGGACCAGATGGAGTAATGAAAATTCTTGACAATACCGGGACTCGAACTCCAAACCCTCGGTCGTCTAGCCCGTAGCTTATCACTACACCGACTGAGCTATCGCGGCTCTATTCGTATGTTCAATTTAGACAAGCCAATGTCAAGAGAGTAAACACGACTTTGTCCCATGTTTTGGCCTACATTCCAATACAACTCGCCACACTATCCAGCATGCTGACGTATGCGATGACGCGATGCATTCCCCCTCCACACATCTCACATCGAATTACGTGGCAACCTACAGCTGCACAAAGCTCGGCTCTTATCAGTGCATTTCCTTCTATGCTCCGTTACATTCTTTTTCTTTGATCTAAACGTCTTTAGCTCTTTGTTCTGATATACCCTCGAACAATGTGCTATCAACATATAATACATGTATACAGCGAGGGTGAGAAGGAAAACTAATTAACTAGATGACGGAACCCCTCCTGAAAAGGCAATAGTCTTTTGGTGCGGGACAACCCCGTCCTTTATGGAACAGAGCGTTCATTACCCTCTTCACAAGAGCCCGCCAATGGTTTCTGTTCTGAGCCAGAAGTTCATATCTTCATAATCAACTTCATTCATTCAAGCTCATGCTTTAAACTACGAACAGTGTTCAAAATGGTCTCTTGTCTTCAGATTTGTCGTTAAATCTCTGTACCCACTGTTCATCTTGCCATTTGTTAGCCCATATATCATTCCCCTTGTTTTGTTCATTTACGTTATATTCCACAAAGACGTAAGGACCATTTTCGGTATTTCGAAGCATGAATAATCGCCCTTCAGGTAACACGAATGAATCTATCAGTTAGAAATGCTAAGCACTTCTCACATATTAGTGTTACTGTGACGCCTTGTTAGCCCAAGCACAAACTCCAAGCAAGAGAAACAACCCTTGTTGGCTTGCCGAGACTGATTCTTGAATATATTGCACTTATCTTCAAAATCTCGAAGCCGTTGCGTAGATTCGGAAAGTGAGGGCTCTCACGTCACGGTTACAACGGAGTGATACTGTAGGAGGTGGTATCGGGAAGTTCCCGGGCTCTTACTGTTGTAACTGTCTCGGCGAAAGGAGATGAGAGGGGAGGCCAAGGTAAGTCTGCCACGTGACACCGCGCTGTGGACAAACATTGTTTTTACACGAGTGCTTTTTCGACTTCGTGTTTCGTTTTGTCTGCGATGGATGGCAAAATTCAGCAACGTGTCTGCATCAAGTTTTGAGCGAAGCTCGGTAAATCCACCACCGAAACCACTGAAATGCTTTGTGAGGCTTTGGGATAACATTCTTTAAGCCGGACAGCGGTTCTTGAATGGCATTCACGTTTCAAGGCCTCTCGAGGGCCAGGTGAAGACGACAAACATTCAGGGCGACCAAGCACCAGGAAAATGACAGAAAATGTTGAAAAAATTCGAGGGTTCATCAACGAAGACCGTCGCCGAACAATCCACGAGCTGGCAGACACCGCTGGGATCAGTTATGGAGCTTTCCGAGAGATCTTGAACATGCGCCACATTGTCCCTTCATCACGATAATGCGCCCGCCCACACGTCCCTGAAAACCACAGAGTTTGTGACTAACAACAACACGGTTATCGTTCCCCATCCTCCCTACTCGCCGAACTTAGCCCCTTGTGATTTCACTTTGTTTCCCAAACTGAAAATCTTCAGGACGCTGCAATATAAAATTAATAAAACGTTATGGAAAACAAGAACTAAGATAAAGAAGTGTCCGAAGAAGAACACGGACTGTAATTTTGGATACAACACACCTGCTATTGTTAAGAACATAAAAATTCTTCTTCTTGTTTAACTACGCTCTTAAAGAGAGTAACAAAAATATACATCTGTAACATAAATCTTTACGAAAGTTTTGGGCCCGTTGTCGAAAAAAACAAATATTTATCATTTTCCCGTATAAGTGATGTGAGGCTTACATAAATCCATTTACACTTTAATGCCGACGTCAGTCCATCTATTTAAAATATGAGGAAATTTGAACACAAAGCTTGCAACTAAATAATTCGATACTTGTGCAAAGTTCAAATACTTAGATATGGTATTAAAAATCTAAACCGTGCTAGGCTATATGGTTAAATGAAGGGTTAACATTACGATCGCTTTCTGTTGCGGTACATCGAATTAATCTAAATATTCAGCATCGCGAGAAACAAAAACCACAAATTAAGGGCTAGTTCTTCGAGGTATATCACATAATTAATTTAATAAGCTTATTTTTTAACATAAATATTGATATTTACCAACATTTGGCAGAAAAAAATTTGGACGAACTGCAGTGAGAACTTTATATCTCTAATAAGATTATCATTCAGCTTTATTTTAATATATGTAAAACTTGGTCTGTAACTATATGGAAGATCACAGATTCATGCTGATTAACAGCAAGCACTGAGAAGAATATTTTCACCTGAGATTGGTCAAGTAACACAGAAACGAAAAAAGTTCGTGACTTGAACCCTAAAAACGTTAGTAATTATCAAATAAAGGTAAGTAACAAAGTAAAGTTATCGCTGTAACAGGGCGTGGAGGCCCATAGGGTTGTGAGATGCTGAGGTTCCCACATTTTCTAGAAAATCGATTCACAGATGGCGGCAAGGTTGTCAGCCCTACGCGCCGGCCGCCGTCAGGAATATTCCTGGTAATCATTTCTGTTAGAGGCTGAGTCGAACCCAGGGCCATAGCGCGGCTGGAAGGATTACGTCAATTGAAAAGAATTCAATGACATCATCAGGATGTGATT
>NW_019743661.1:206491-214169 GCF_002891405.2 Cryptotermes secundus
TTACCAAATATCATTACTGTTGTTACACCTAGTAGGTCCAGGATGTAGATACTCGTACATGTAGCACGCGCGATGAAACGATATGATACGGCATCTTGAACGTAGAGCCGATAACAGTGGCCGCACGGTCTAAGGCAACAACTGTGTTCGCTCGCTCGAACGTTGGGATCGTGGGCTCGAATTCTAGTCAAGGCATGGATGTCTGTCTGCGTTCATTCTGTTTCTGCTGCCCTGTGTGCAGGTAGCGGCCTTGCGACGGGCGGATCCCTCTTCCAAGGAGTCCTACCGTCTGTATATAGGATTACGAAAAAGATTGCAATGTCCAAAAAGGGCTGTAGAGACATTGATGAATGAATTCATGTTATGGATGTGTATACATCAGATCAGAACAGACAGATAGATGAATGTATGTACGAGGGGTAGGCCTTCTCGGCCCTTGCACCGCGACCTACAGTGGTCTATTGTGCTTCAGATAAATACCAGAGTGAACCTGCTCAAGACAGGGTCTAATGGCGGGGTTTCCTGTACACGGATGTCAACATTCAGGTTCAAAAGGAGGAAGAGGACTTTTTTTAATTTCTCGAATACCGAATTAATTAAGAGTATACAATTCATTATAAAAGATAAAAAATTCTGTTCAGTGTGACTGGTGAAGTTTTTCTTATTTCAATTCTTAATGTATTTTTAGGGGATTAAGAATTTAAATAAGGAAAACTTCACCAGTCACACTGGACGGAATTGTTTTATCTTTTATAATATTGTTAGTGTGACGAACCAGAATGAAACAAAAAAGTATACAATTCAGTTTTACTGCAATAATCCGTTTACTGTAGTACAATTCTTTCACTCCGAATTAGGTTGTTGTCCGGAGTACACAAAAATTACTTTTCATAATCAACTTGCACGGCGTGCCATGAAGTTACGTTATGAAGTTGAATTGATCACACACTGTAGTGTCTGCTGAGACACGTTATCAGAGAGTGACATAAGCCTCGAGAATTAGGCTAAAATTATTTCGAAAATGACTATAGATTGAATTTATATGTGAATGATGATAAGTGAAATGTACACACACAATTCTTGACAAGAAATTAGCTAATTTATACTCTCTGCATAATACAAATGAGGGGTATATAACCATCTCCACAAAGCAGAGTTCTTCTTTAGCGGCCAACAGTCGCGTAACTAGTAAAGAAGTTCCTCTAATTACGTGTATTATAAAATGATTTGGCAACACCGTCCAGTGTGACTCAGTATATAATTATAAACTGCATTATATGTTTCAATCAGTTGTCATTTTCTTAAGAAGGCAACAATAACACAACTGACCGAAACATGTAAAGACACTATATAAACAAATATATACTATATGACATGGACGGCGTTGTCAAACCATTTTATGATAATCAACTAATGTTACGCAACAAAATGAATAAAGTTAAAGTTCCTGTAATGTGACGTGAAGGCACTCTGTCCCTTTCAGAAGAGCCCACCACACGTTCAGACCTTGGGCCAAGTGAATACTGTCCACACCCTCACTTCCTGTTCACTGGCATCTGAATCTCCCAACTGATTTCTTCCATTAAGGCCTTCCGATTCAAATTATATTTGAAATCGATGTTTCTCCCAAGCTCTCGTTCTGCTTCTCCAGTCTTCTTCTCTTCTATTTGATCAGCGAAATAGCACTCTCATCAAAACCTGCTTCAGGAGGAAATTAAGAGGCGACTGAACTCCGGTAATGCTTGCTACCATTCAGTCCAGAACCTTTTGTCTTCTCGCCTGCTGTCCAAAAACATAACAATTAGAATATACAAAACTATAATTTTGTATATGCTTCTGTATGGGTGTGAAACTTGGTCTCTGACATTAAAAGAGGAACACAGACTGAGGGTGTTTGAGAACAGGGTGTTGAGGAGAATATTTGGACCGAAGGGAGATGAAGTGACACGAGGTTGGAGAGAACTGCATAATGAGGAACTTCATAACTTGTACTCTTCTCCAAGTATAATTAGAATGATCAAGTCAAGGAGGATGATATGGGCAGGACATGTAGCACGAATGGATGAGAAGAGGTATGCATATAGGATATCGGTAGGAAAGCTGGAAGGAAACCATTTGGAAGACCAAGATGTAGGTGGGTAGGTCTTAGAGAGATAGGATGGGATGGTATGGATTGGATTGGTCTGGCTGAGGATCAATGGAGGGCTCTTGTGAACACGCTAATGAACCTGCAGGTTCCATAAAATGCTGGGGCATTCTTGAGTAGCTGCACAATTGGCGGCTTCTCAAGAAGGCCTCAGCTCTATAAGAGAAGATTAAGTTAAGGAACGGTAAGGGTTGCAGGAACATATAACTTAAGTCCATTATTTTAGCGGTTTTCTCAGTTAGTGATGTTCATAATCTAGCATTATTTAATGTGTAGTGCATAAGTCCTTCATGCTTCCAGTTTTTATGAATGCAACCAGCTTTCTACTTCAAAGGTTACTACTCTGCAAAAGAAATTAATACATTAAAGCCATCTTTTCCAGGACCAGTTCCCCTTTCCTGCTATTTGGAGCAAATAAATTTTCACTTTGATGAGGTAACCTCTAAAGCCCTCTGCGTTAGTGAAAGTATTGAATTTACTCTGGAGTCTCCACCCTTCGACAGAAGCATTCAGAAAACTTTCTTCTGTAACAGATTTTCAGCGTTCATGTTATCTCTTAAAACATTTCGAAAGCAGATCAGTTTAATACCAGTGGTAATATGAGATATTTCTAGATTTACAGAAATATTTTCTACCAAGAAGACTTTTGATAAATAAGCAAAATGCCAACTTTAGATTTATGAATTTAATTTATAATTACTTTAAGAAAGCCTTTTAATGAATCTGTACTAAAAGAAAGTAAGTCACAGCGTCAAGGGAGATGTTCCACAATATTCTTGATTAATTTTTCATATTTGATCAAATTTACGCAGAAGACAAGATAAAACTTTCAGTTATGTACAGTTGTAACAACACACACACATTTTTAACAATATTGTCGCGTGTTGCTAGGCAACGGGACAAGAAGTGGTGCGGGTTCTCGGATTAGAACGAATACCTTTACTGGACAGTCACTTTTACACTCACACTTGCAGCTATTCACAGCTTAAAAGTCTTCGGACGTTTCATCTTCAATGTTACAACCCTCTCGCACCGCTGTCTCGGTGAAGTGTCTTCTGCTCTGCTCGGATGAGAACTCTTCTGTTCTAGTCGGATAAGAACTCTCCTGTTCTAGTCGGATAAGAACTCTTCTGCTCTAGTCGGATAAGAACTCTTCTGTTCTAGTCGGATAAGAACTCTTCTGTTCGTCGGATAAGAACTCTCCTGTTCTAGTGGGATAAGAACTGTTCTGTTCTAGTCGGATAAGAACTCTTCTGTTCTAGTCGGATAAGAACTCTTCTGCTCTAGTCGGATAAGAACTCCTCTGTTCTAGTCGGATGAAAACTCTTCTGTTCTAGTCGGATAAGAACTGTTCTGTTCTCTTGCGGAATACCAACTCTACTCTTCTAAGGTCAAATACAGACTGAACTAGTCTCTTGTCGCAGTTGGACTCTTATAACTTGCACTCGGACTCAACAGGGAATACCACGTCGAAGGTTAACCTCGCCCGCTGCTATGCAAAAGCTCCTTCAAACAATTCTTTTGTAACAGTGGAAACTCCACTGTTAAATTGCTAGCCGTTGTGTAGCAATGGATGAGTTTCAATTCCTAGCCGCCGTCACGGGAACACTGATCGTTGCCCAGGAAATAAACTCTGATCTCAACCATTCCGGATTTCTGGCGGCACGCCACAATATTAAAATTTATGTAATTGACGCATTTCTATCAACGGTCCACCAGCGTCAAAATTCATGGTCACTAGAAGCCTTTAAGTAAGCTTTAACTAATCCGTGTTGGAACTTATATAGAACTATACATCACTTGAAGAGAACATCAAGTTTTGAATCCAGAATTCTTAGCATACTTAAACTTTTGATGGCTTAAATACTGTCTGACTGTTCTAGTAGCTTGTCAGTGTTAACAGCGCTGAGCTGTGACGACTGGCGTTTGATATATCTGAGCGCTTCTTACGTCTCTGATTAACTGGCATGTTAGCCAGCAGAAATATTTGTGGTGTTTGTAAAAGGACGTTTTGCGTGAAGTAAAAGTTTTTGTTTTGCAGTGGGTCATTCCCTGCAAGGTTTCGACCTTCCTGTCAGCAGGGGACAGATATTCAGCTTCCTTCCCCGCGGAAAAGAAAGAGTTCGCCCACAAATGTGGGGTTTAGGAAAATAAAAAAAAAGAGAATTTTTGTTTGTTTTATTATGTCTGCATAGAGTTTTCAGATAGGTAACAAGACGCTGTCCCACGACAAAGAAATTTTTCTTCCTAAATTGGAGGATAATAAATCCCTCAGTGTTCAGCCTAATTTGATGCTTGATAATGTGTACGTTGGTGCCTTCAGTCCCTGTTCCTCGCAGTGAATATCCGTATTTCTTACAGAAGCTTTGCGTGAACCTCGTGCAGAACGCTACCTATCCCACACGCTAATCCTACAGTAAGAGACGGAATCCAAATAACCATGAGAACTTTCCAAACGGAGATAAAATGAGCGCTAACTCACTTTAATAGCCGTGTTTTTTTATTTTCCCATAATTCATTAAACTGTGACGTATGATTCTTATTACTGCATTTTCCTTTAAACAATTTGCAAATTATTGATTCTGTATTTTACTTTGGTCAAATCTAAGTTTAAATATGCTTTTCGTGCATGGGATTATGTTACTCTCATCAACTCTAATAAACATGAGGCCATAAGAAGGAACAGCGTCTTGTAACAATATAATTCTTAAAAATATTCTGCATAATAACAAACAAAACAAATTCTGTGGCTTTAGTGTGCAAGCGAACTATACCGACCGAGCGACCGCCGCTTGTCGGCGAAGTTAGTGCCAACTTTAGCGGATAGAGAGTGTCGCGTGGTCAGCGCAACGGATCCCCACGGTCGTTAATCTCAGTTTTCTACACCGGAGCCGCTATTTCCTTGAAAGAGCTCAATTTTCCTCATGAGGCTGAGTGGACCCCGTTTCAGACCCACTACTTCTCACAAAATCTGGAAGCGCCGGGAATCGGACCTGGACCTCTGGACCTGTAGCCAGCAACTCTGACCACTAGACCACAGAGGCAGTCTATTCTGCATAATTATGTTCATTTATTAGGAAGAGGAAGTCCTCGGACACTGCACGTCAGGCGTCGCCACAAAAATGTATTATTTCAAAACAAATATTTATAGTGGGCCTAATTTTGTTTTCTTATTTTTCTAGAAACAGTCGTTCGTTTTCCTGCCCAGACGGTACGTAAAGTTTCTAAGTTTAGTTGTTCCTGTAATCATTGTCATTTAGCTACGTATATTTCTACTGCTAACACGGTTTATGAATTATTATTAATATATGAATGAATTAATGAATGAATGAATGAATGAGGGGTGGGCCTTCTCGGCCCTTGCACCGCGACCTACAGTGCTCTATTTTGCTTTATTATTAATATAAACCAGTATAGCTACTTCAGGCAGAAAGCTGACCCGATTATCTGACAGAGGGATATTGCAAAACCGACATGCATAATCGCTTTCTCTTCATGAGATTAACTGAGACCGATTCTGAACACGCGCACCATCAAACAGGAAGTTGATTCGTGTTGCAGATAAATCCCTGAGGAGATAAAACAATTTCTGGTCTTACCTGTAATTTCCTAGAAACACTCCGTCAGGATTCATCATAGGAACTATCTTGAACGTAACATGTTCACGCAGAGCGAGAGCTATAGGGTGACTGCTAACCAGGAAGTCGATCAAACCTGTAAAAGCAACAAAAGTACAGCATAAGTATCGCAGCAGAAAGGAAAATAAAGACAACAATAAAGATGATAAATAGAAAAGGCAAGAAGGAAAGAAATGGATAACTAAGGAAAGGAAAAATGAAAGGTAAAATCTTCTTGAACCGAAGTGAACGGAGAAGTTCATGGAGGTAGGCCTAGGCCCACTGGGGCTGTCGTGCCAAGAAAAAAAAATCTTCTTGACATGACGCCCGGTAGTCCGTTAGAAGTTCACCGGCAATTCGAAAGACCAAACTGCCTACATCTTCAGGATCAAAGTGAAAACTAATAAAATGTAAGCAGGATACTGCTGCTCGAATGAGCAGTATGTCTAGGGCACACGGTAGGCCGAATTCTCGCCCTCAAACAAAAACGAGGCTGTGCACAGATAATGTAGGTCATTTCGGAGAGGCATTTAAGTAAAGGTAAGTTATGGTACAACAGGCCAGAAGTGGCCGCAGTACAAGGGACTTAGTCCCGCCCCACTAACAATAAAACAAAAGGTAAGTTAAGGGGGTCCTTGGCATCAGACGAAGAGAGACACCAAAAACCAAAAACTGATGCCGGAGCAGCGTCATCAGCAGCGACTTGAAGCACAGAGCAAATGATGCTCGAGATGGTTCAAGTTCGTATAACAACAGGCGTGACCAGTGGTTTGAACGGCTGCTGTACTGCGATGTGGAAAGCAAATGGAAAAACTACCACATTATCACTTTTCCAGGATAGTCTCTTTCCAAAAACAGAGACACCATGTATGCAAACCAGAAGACGAGGAAGAAGACGTAAGAAGATGCTGGATGACCTTGGGGACAGAAGCGGATATTCTCATTTGAAGGAGAAAGCTCTAGATCGCATCAAGTGGAGGAACTGTTTTGGAAGAGACTATGGACCTGTCGTCTTGACAGATTACTGATGAATGAAGTTAAACTCCCTGTGCTTAACTAATTAAGCATTAAGCCACGAAGGCGTATGAGTGAGTGGATGTACAGATCCACATTTTCTTGATGTCGGCACTAGTTGGAGGTGAGTGGTCAGCTTCATTCCCCGTCCGTTTTAGCTCCCAGTGAAAGAACCCCCCCTACCCATTGGATAGGAGGCTTTGGTTAGGCCCAAGAGCCGGTATAGATGATATGGAGAAGTAAACATTCCTGTCCCACCGGGACTCGAACTCCGACCCCTTGGTCGTTCAGTGCGTAGCCAGCTGCTATACCGACTGTGCTATCTTGGCCCTGGGGGAATAGAGTAGGTAACTGTAAAGAACAGAATTGGTGTGTACCTACAATGATAGCCGAATAAACTGATTCATTCAGTCAGTAGATTCCAAATCGTCTGCAAGAACTCTGTAAAGGCTGAGTGTCGGAGTCGTGTTAGTGCAATAGTTTCCACTCAGAATAAAGGAATTACTAAGCTGTCGAAGTATCAGTATTTCGTGGGACACTGTCTATCGTCAGTCAGTAAACTGTAAACCATAGGCGCTTTCATTTAATACAGGAAAGGGATAAGAACAGAAAACCTGTGATCCAAATCCAACGTTACTCCGAGAAAAATCAGAACATACCTAAGACTGAAATACTGGGTTCCTGGACATTTTCCATCGTCCGGAATTCTAGGTAATAGAGGAAACTCTAGATAATAGAGGACACGACGTTTCGGAAACNCTATGTTTCCGTCCTCATCGCATTGGTGCTCATGCATTTGGTTTTTGTCAGCTAGGTTTCTAGCACAGATTTCTACCTCCTTTTCTAATCTAGTTCCATGCATGTGCGTGTTGTATCACAATTTTTATTTTATGGTTTCTTG